>NC_056751.1:23714987-23799987 GCF_019279795.1 Protopterus annectens | reverse complement strand
ATAAATGATAGAGAAATTGTGGATGATATTATAAATAGAAAAGAAGAAGTGAAAATCATGATAGGAGACCTTAATAAGTCATTTGACACAACTGGATATGAAAACTTATAGGTGATAATGAAAGAATATAATATAAGTCAGAAAGTTAGGAAATTATGTTTGTCAGTGTAGAGTAATAATAAATTTAAAATATTTGTAAAAAGTGGTTAAGTTAAGAGGTGCATATGAAGAGTGGTGTAAGACAGGGATACCAAGTGAGTTGTATACTCTTTGTATTAGTTATGAATATGATAGTATGCAAAATAAATTGAAAAATGATGGAGGCAGGGTATATAACACCTGAAGGGTTAAGAATTCCAGTCCTGTTAACATATGTAGATGACATTATAATAACTGCAAAAAAAACTAAATTTAGATAAAAGAAGTAATAATTTGCACAAATGAGTTTCTAGAGATAATAGGGATTGATTTAAAGAGGAAAAGTAAAGGTTTAGGTGAGGTAATAAAGACAGACGTATATATTTTACAATTAATGAAATGTCTGTGTTAGGTATAGAATTTGGGAATAAAGATGTGTAAGAATTCAATGGGAAAAATCAATAGAAGAAATAAAACAAATCTGTTTTTTCTAGAGATTATTATTTTTTTATTTGTTTAACATTTGTTAACTGGGAAATTCTGACTTGGAACAAAGCCAAATTTCAGCAGAGGCCCAGGGAGAAAGTCTTCAGATGCATGTCTTTGTAACTTGGGAGGAAACCGGAGCACCTGGAGAAAACCCACACAAATGCAGGGAGGACATGCAGACTCCACACAAAAGGCACCCCAGCTGAGAATCGAACTGGAGAACCTCTTGCTCTGAGGCATCAATGCTACTGCTGCACCACTGCGCTGTCCATTATATAAATTATCATTCAGAAAAAAGGGCATATTTGTTAAATTCAGTACTGATGAGAAAAGTAGCATATTAGCGAGTGTATTACATTGCCAACAGTATTTGAAAAGGAATTATTGCAGATTTTTTTCATTTATAAGGGGTCTTGATTAATCCCAGTAAAAAGAGATGTTTTGTATGTAAATAAAGAGGAAGGACATTTAGGGTTAATTAACCCAGTGGTATATGCTGCTTTGTTACATTTGTACAAAGTGTTAAAGTGGATAAATGAAAAAGATGAGAGATCAGTTGTACAATTGTATAAATAGAAGAATGATAAAAACAGTGAAAGAGAAAAAGAATGTATAAATGAAGAAATAAAACGATATCAAGAAAAAATATTTTTGGAAAATAAAAATTGATGCTATAGAAAAAGAAAGAAAAGTAAAAGAATGTAATGCTAAAACATTTCTATGTAAAACTATGGGAAATATAACAGATGAAAACAATAAAGCTATAAAAATAAGAAGCCAATGTTGTAATAAGAGAATAGAATGTCAAGATTTTTTTTTGTGGAGACAGCTAATAGCTAAATTACCAGTAAAAGGAAATATGCCACATAAAAAGAAAACTGTACAAATATGCTTACATTGTCAAGAAAAATAAACTACTGAACATGTGTTTTTGAAATGTAAAAAAAAAGTTATGGGGAATACTATGTAATGAAGATTGTTTTTCAAAGATGTAAAATAAGTGGATACAATAAACATGGATATGATTAAATATGGATGTTTTAAGAGTAGAAGTAAAGAATATGTTAAAAGAATAGATAGAAAGTTATTCATATGGGTTATATGGAATGAAAGAATAAATGAAATTATGTTTAATGGTAAATGAATTTTAACAAAATATTAATTAAAATCAGATGGTGGTTACAGAAAAAGGAGTGAAGGTCTAACAGGGATGAAATTTAGTATAATTGTTGTGACAGCTTCTCTACCCCAGGCCAGTAATCAAAGAGCCTCAATCCTCACCAATGATACTAGTGAGTGACAGACACTAAAACATGAATGGATTTACACAGTACTTTTCAGATGCAGCTCTCTGCATCAAGCACAATTTTCCTCAAGAGCACACATGAAAGATGCTCCACACCTGGGACTTGACAATCTGTCTTTCCAGATCCCAAACAAGACTCACTTTGGGGCACTGTGTCCCAGTTCCAAGTAGCTGACACACCCACACCTGGGTATTTATTTTCATACACACACACACACACACACACACACACACACACACTCCTGGGAAAGGCTGGCACAGATTTACTAGCAGTACCCCCTCTGCCCAGACTATAAGGTAACCACGCTGCCACCAGTCAACCACTCTAAGTTTAGCTTTTTACGAGGGTATCCAATTATACTGAGTAAAACAATACTAATATAAGTGTTAGAGTATAACCAAAGCAGCAAGGCTTTTCAAAGTGGCCAAAGCATCACTAAAATAAGTACAAGTACTCTCAAGATATTAAAAGTATTCTCTAGAAGACCCATCACAATGGAAAGTATAAAATAGCTAATAATAAAGAAATTTAGAAAAATAGAAAACATGAGAATACTAAATGTCTAAGTACAATAAACACCAGAGTTCCAATTACAGGAGAAATAAAAATAACACAGTTGGACAGATTTACACAGCTACAAAAAGCAATACTTAACTAATCTCACTGTATCTCCTGACTGTCTAAAGAAAAACTGTTCCCTAGCTAACTTAATTAATACAGCAAAGCACTTTCAGGCTCACTGCTACAAGTTAGCTCCCTCTCTGAAATAGCCACATTAACAGCCTCAGATTTAGGTGCGGGGTCTATCTGGGTTTCACCCAGGCTACCAGACCTACATGCCTGTCTCCAAGTCTTACTGTGTGTAACTGCATGTGTACAAGGTACTGCATTATCAAAATCATTCCCTATCAAGACATCTGCAGGAGTATCCAAAAACACAACAAGCAACATGCTTCCTTTTCTACCCTCCTAGTAAAAGTGAACTCTGGCCAAAGGTATTTGGAAGGGGATCCTGCCTAAAGCTCTGATTAGAGTGGACTTCCCAAGCAATTACTGCTCCTCTTTAACCACTGCAGGCTTCACAATAGTTATGTCAGAGGCTGTGTCTCTCTTAGCAGCAGCATGTCTTCCATCCACTGATAGGATACAAACTCATGTGATAGTTTGGTAGCCTTGTTGCCGCCAGACAACTTACTACTGGCACGTTATTATTCCTACTTGCTGGCTCCCTCACATTTTGTTCTCTGCCATGTACCTGAGCTAGTAGCTTCCCCTGTTACTGGTAGATTCTGCTGGGGTGATTTAGGCTGCCCACCATGGGTACCCTTATATCCATGTGCAGCACTGAGCATCCCATTCTTGTGCAGTGATGCCCTGTTTGTTTAGTAGAATCCCCTTTTCTCCCCAGCTCATCCACAGAATTACATGCTCTGTCTGCCAACCAGATTCTCATGTCCTCAGGCAAAGTACTAAGGGCTTGTTCCCTCATCAAAATGTCTGCCAGTCTTTCAAAAGTGGTGACCTGAGACCCAGTCACCCACCTATGAAAGTAAGTGTTTAACTCAGCAATATAATCACATACACTTCCATCTGTTTTGCGTTTTTGCTCACAACATTTTTTTCTGTAAGCTTCAGGTGTTAACTTATAACAGTTCGATAAACATTGTTTCAGTCTACCGTAGTTTAAACAATCAGTATCAGACAATTTAGAAACAGCAGTTACAGCTTTACCATGGAGTAGGGAAGTCAGGGTCTGTACCCTGAGCTCTTGGTCAGCATTATACTGTTCACATACTGTTTCAAATATATGAACAAAACTGTCAAAGTCATCCCCTCTGCAAATTGTGGAAGAAATTTACTGACTGTTATTGCTTCTGGGGTCTGGTTATTCCCTTCCCCATTACCTCCACGACCCTGATGAAGAGTCGACATCTCCCTCTTGTGTTGTTGCTGATTCTCTTTTTCTTCAGCCTCCACTCACTGCAGTCTCCCATTTTCTTCAGTCTCCAAATGCTGCAGTCTGTCATTTTATTTGATCTCCAAATGTATGGCTTACAGTTCATGCTGATGCTGCTTCTCCTTTTCTTCAGCCTCCAAACACCACTGTTTCTCTTCTGTCTCCAAAAGTAGCAGTCTCTTTTTGGTCTCCAAACATTTGGCCTTCAGTTCAAGTTTCTTTAACTCCAGATGGATTTTTAAGTCCTCCGAGGAAAAGGTGAACTGCCTTGTTTCTGAAGACTGCATACTTCCATCACCAGACTGGTTGTCTTCCTGGTCACTGGTCTGTGCAGCAGCTGTGGTTAAAGCTGAAATCATTTCCCCTTTAGTCCACTTAGCATGCACCAGTCTTTTGGCTTCACATACCTTGGCCAATTGGTTCTTTGTCAGCTTACCATAATCTTCTGCTGACATCTTTGCCTGCTTTCCCTGACTAAACTAAAGTAATAAAAATAAATAAAACTGTTGTGAAAATGAAACTCTGAATGTTTACCTTGTGACTGTTGAGAGTACACACACCTTCAGTGAAAAATGCCCACAGACTACTGAAGTTCAATTAATATTTCACTGCTCTGCCACCAATATGTGATGGCCTCTCTTTACTCTGGGCCAGTAATCAAGGAGCCTCAATCCTGACCACTGACACTGGTGAGACACAGTCACTAAAAACAGGAATGGATTAACATAGTATTTTTTCAGATGCAGCTCTCTGCATCAAGCCCAGTTTCCCCCCAGAACACACAGGGAACATGCTGCAGGCCTGAGACTGGACTCTTTGTCTCTCCAGATGCCAAACAAGACTCACTTTGGAGCACTGTTTCCCAGTTCCAAGTAGCTGACACACCCACACCTGAGTATTTGATTTTAACACATAAACACACACACACACACACACACACACACACACACACACACACACACACACACACACACACACACACATACACACACACACACACACACACATACACTGCTGGGTAAGGCTGGCACAGATTTACTAGCTGTACCCTCTCTGTCCAGACTGTAAGGTAACTACGCTGTCACCAGTCAACCACTCTAAGGCTCTTACAAGGGTATCCAATTATACTGAGTAAAATCAATACTAATATAAATGGTAGAGTGTAACCAAAGCAGTCAGGCTTTTCAGAGTGGCCAATGATTACAGGAGTTTACTAGGTTAGTGCCCCTGAGGCCTTTATAACTTAGCCAAGAGTTTAACCCATGTTTAGACAAATCAGCACCTGATACCCCTGTCACATTGACATGGGTGGAATCCCAGGGGTATATTTTCTGTCCCCATCCAGTTATCCAGGTTGTGCTTAAAAAGGGGTAAATATTTACTCTGCTTGATGTGGAGAGGGGGTCTATTCCATAGATGAGGAAGTTTCTGGGACACAAATCTGTCCCGCCAACAAGTCTTGTTGATGTCACAGACCAGGTTACTCGAGTGGAGCTTAACTTGTGGATATGCAGCAGTCCCATCATGGTGGGGTTCATGACTGCCTTGTATGCAAGACAGAGGTCACCACTGAGGAGTCTGTATGAAACTGAGTAGAGGTAACTGAGTAGAGGGATAGAGCTTTTTGCCTATCTGTGTATGGCAGAGGGGCTAAAAGCTATCACTAAAATAAGCACACATACTCTTAAGATGTTTAAACATATTCTCTAAAAGACCAGCTACAAAGAAAGGTGTAAAAATATTTAAAAATAAATAATAAAATAGAAAACACAAGAATACTAAATATCTAAGTACAATAAACACCAGAGTTTCAATCACAGGAGAAATAAAAATAACACAGCTGGACAGATTCACACAGATGCAGAAAAACAATACTTAATTAATCTCACTGTATTTCCTGACTGTCTAAAGAATAACTGTCCCTAGCTAACTTAATTAATACAGCAAAGCCAGATAGGATGCTGAGATGCTTACTTGTACAAGGCAAGGTGATGAGCTTCAAACAAAACTAAACTGAACTACTAACTCAACTAACTGAACTGTGATAACTGACATAGATCTTTTCTATCAGGTTCCAAAGAAAAGAAAAGAAAACAAAACAAACTGAAGTGTGAGTTCCATCTTCTCAGTGCTGGTTATAGAATGACATCACATTTGATCACCTCACACTGGTACAATACACACTCAGAGCTTTGATAAGATCTGTTACAGTATATGAAAACTATAGAACAAAACTTCTACTCTTCCTTCCAGAGTTCTTTGTTTAAACATATACATTTAATCAGTTGTAATAACACTGTTGATATAGTTTTAACACAAACCTCTGTACAAATCAGTGTTATAGTCAAATGACACAAAATCCCCCACAAAACTCCAGCCAACCATGCTGGCATATGTTACGCATGCACTGCTCTAGTTCCCCTGGCACAGGTGACAATACCTCACATCATCACATTGTAAGGAAAAGTATGAATATGTGTAAATATATCCGCATAGCTATATATTTCTACATTTGTAAATCTTTGTAAATCTGTAAATTATGTTATAAATAAGAGTTTCTTTATATAAGTAAAGGACCCCTACTCTTTGTGATAGGTGCCATGGGGATCTTTTACATCCACCTGAGCTCAGGCAGATGTGGCCTTGATTTAATATCTCATGCAAAGCACAGCACACTGAGGAATACATCACCCCCTTATGTTGCACTTTTGAGTCAGCATTCAATTTACTTGGTGTGGGAATAGAACCCAAAGCCTTTTGTACCAAAAATGAGTTTGCTCCCTGTTCCATCACTGACACTACATTTTATTTCCCTTGACCCTTGTGCTTCTGAGACTTAGTGAGGGGGTCTGAATCTCTGTCTGATTGAGACAGTCCAAAGAAAGAATGAATAGGTTTCTGCTCTCCCATATAAGTTTCATAGGTTCATAGGTGTGTACTAGGTTAATGGTCACTGGGGCATTTTTAAGCCTAGTCATGCATGCCAAATCTCTGACAAGTCCAGTTACCCTTGATAAGTGAAAGCAGGGGCTTGGGAGATAAAACATTTATGAACAAGGACCTGGGAGATGCACCCTTTATAGAGGTGGATTCCCCAATTCTCTGACAAATTCTGGTACCCTTGATAAATGTAAGCAGGGCCTTGGAAGATGAAACATTTACAAGTTGGGGCCTGGGAGATGAACCATTTTCAGGCTGCCTGTGCCCATTAGAGACATAGGTGACAAAGCAAGGATGAATTTCCTGTCCCCTATCCAACTGACCAAGTTATATTTGAATTGGGTTAGGGAAGAACTCTGCTTCACATGGTTGTGGACCTGTTCCAGAGAAGGGGTAGTCTCTGAAATATATACCTGTCTCTCTAGCAGGTCCTATTTATATAACAGGCACAGTTTAAGTCTTTAGTACAGGCAATTCTGGTGCTGTTTGTTTTGTAGATATGCAGGAGGTCCATCAGTGTGGGGTTTGACAATGCCTTGTATGTCAGGCATAGATCTACCCTCACCAGCCTGTAGGAGACAGCATACAGGGATAGGGCTTTGAGGCAGTCTGCATAATGCATGTTACTTATGTCCTGTATTGTTTTAGTGAGGAACCTCTGGGGATGTTCCAGCTTTTGGATGTGCCAAGTTATGTATATACCAAAGGAGGGAATTGTACTCAATGAGTCTGATGAATTGTGAATACAGTGGAACAATAACCTCCTTGGACCTGGATGCCATACCTTTGTTTATAAGTTGCATAATATTGAATGGTTTCCTCACTACCATAGACACAGGATGGTTCAGTTCTAGATAACTGTCTATTTGTGTCCCCAAGTCCCAGACTATGGCGTTGAGTCTTAGGGGTGTATTGTCAATATCATAGTTATGGGGTTGGATGGCTTCCCAAAGGATACTATTATGCATTTCTTGGAATTTAGTTTTATTCCATGGCTCTGACACAGATTATATGTCTGTGTCAACCCTTCCTGGAGAACATTATTGTCAGTGGGGGATTCTCTGACTGCTACTAATTTGTGATCATCTGCAAATGCGGTCAGCCAGAGCTCTTGACTTCCGAGAAGTTGATGGCAAAAATGAGCAGTCTCAAGACTGATCCCTAAGGGACTTTGCATGTGATGGGCCCCTTTGTAGAGGTGGATTCCACAAATCTAACTTCCTGGGTCCTGTCTGTGAGTCAGCTGGTTATCCATTATGTGAAATAATTGTTTATACCTAACCTCTTGAGTTTGTCAACAATGCCCAAATGAGGTATCATGTCAACTGCCTTGGCCAGGTCAAGGTAGGCAGCGTGAACAATTTTGCCTCTGTCCATTGTTTTGGTTACCTTCTTGAAGAAGTCCACCAGACTAAGTAGGTACAACCTGCCCTTGACAAAACCAAATCGGGTTGGGTCCAGTGACTGAAGGTGTCCTGTGTCATCACTGATCATTTCCATGCTAATTGTTTTCTGTGGCTTTGCATATGAGACTAGTGAGACTTATGAGTTTGCTGTTTCCCAGGTCTGTAGCTGGTGCACCTTTGTGCAGAGGGATGAATGCTGCTGTTCTCCATTCATGAGACATGAAATCTAATTGAAAGCTATGGATAAATACTGATTCCAGATGGACTTGATAGGTCATGTTTCATGCTATTTAGAAGGCAGCTTGAGATATTGTCTGGAACTTTGATGCAGTGTTCTTGGCCTTAGAAAAAACACTGAGGACCTGTTTCCTAGTGATAGCAGGGAGGAGTTATGTTTGATGGTATTTCCTGACTGGAGGCTGAGGGGGAGAGTGGGGTAAAGTTAAAGCTGAATTTGTCTGCTAATAGGTTTGGTATATTTTCTGGCTCACTATAGGTGGCACCATTAATAATGAAGTATTACCTTTGAGGTTGCAGACATAGCTAAAGAATGCATTGTGTTTGTCCATGGATTGGGAGGCCACATTTACCTCAAATTTGGCTTTGGTAGACTTTATTTGTCCTTTGACTTGTTTGTTTAGTTTGATGAGAGTGCTTTTCTCCTGCTGGATATTAAACCTCCTAATTTTTGTCATGATTTTTTTCCTTCTGTATACAGCCTACTGATGTTATGTTTTTTGAGTTAGTTCTGCACTTATTTCTGGCGGGTACAGCTGCCTCTATACAGCTATTAACATGCTTGTATAAGGTTTCTGTGAACAGTTTAGGAGGGACTTTAAATTTTGCCAGGTTATCACTTTAATTGCAGGAAGTTAGCCTTAGAGTAGTTCCTGAGCATTCCAGAGGTAGCTGGGGGTTCCAGATTTTATTTTTACTTCAAAGGAGACAGTTTTGTGAGCTTGCAAGTAAGTGATATGGGATTTTGCCTGTGGTGATTTGAATGTGGAGAAGCTCAAGTGCATCGTCCTGTTTTACCAGCTTTGAGATATATTTATTTTTGATCTAAATTGAGACACCTCCACCTTTAGTCCCTGACTGTGTAGTATCTGGTATAAATGTGTGGAAGGTGCTGCAACCTTGCACTGCTGGGGTGCTCCTTGCATGGCTGGGTCATTAGGACAGCTTACTGTCAAGACTGGTTTGATAGTCACTCATTGCCCTTCATCCATGATGTATTCACTTGCTGACAGAGCGTGCTTATTCTGAACAGGTGCAGAGAATAACTGCTGCTGAGCCTCTTTCTGTGGTGGGTGTGAAGGAATAGGGGCTTCTGCTACAGGAACATCAGATCCCCATGGTAGGGAGTCTGGCATTTCCTTAAACACTGCAGCAACAAACTTAGCTGGCTCAGTTTGTCTCCTAGAGCTCCATTCTGAGTGTAATGAGTCAGCACAGCCACGGAACCACTGAAACACTGAAATTAGTCAAAAAAAGATTAGGGATATCTATAGTTACATTAATTTATTGATCTGTGAATAACAACTAGGTTTTAAACAAGATCATTTTTAACATATATAAATGGGTATGTTTGTTTTATGATTTTTCCTATATTTATTGTAATTTATTCTTTATTTAGTGGTTTGGTGCAATTGCCTTGCTGTTGTATGATCTACTGTAGTTTGGTTTATATGGGTACCATGGTTACAGTTTTAATCATTTAATTGCTTAATTATTTTTTAATTAGGGATGGGTTTATGGGGTATTTAAACTGTATGTACAATTGTTTATTTGTTCTGATGAAGTCCATTATACAAACGGACGAAAGCACTTAACACTTTTCTCAATAAAAGTTTATTTTTTGTGGTATACTGCTTTGAGGTCTTCTCCATCCTTGTTGTTTCTTATTAAGATCACAAAGGGGGATGTAGAACAGAAGATTCATAAAGTAGACGTTAGACAAATAGAAGCTGAAGTTATGGAATACCTGTGAAATGAAGGATTTAGTGTAGAAAGTTTAACACAGGTTATGTATCAGCATGATGGAACAATGAGTTCCCAAAGTAAGGAGAAACAGGTGGAGTAGTAGACATCTGAAGAAGAAATATGGACATGGGAAAGAACAAATATTTCATATGGTGCAATATGTATGCAAAGGAGAAAGCAAAACTAGTCAATACAAAAAAGCAGCACCAAAGATATTTGAAGACAGGCAAATGCATCTGGATATGAAAAATTTTACAATAAAAAAAAAAATAAGAAACAAAGGGGGAATAGAGAAGAGGATTAGTAATGGAGAAGTTAAATAAATAGAAACTGGTTTTGGATTACCTGCAAATTGAAGGATTTAGTGCATAAAATCCAGCACTAGTAATGTCACTGCATGAAGGAACAGTGAGTCCTCAAAATAAGGAGAAAGAGATGGAACAGGAAGCATCTGATCAGTTACTACATGAAGATACTTTGGAGCCTTCAGTAGGAAACCAGTGCAAACGTTCAGTGTGCAGCAAAGGGAAGAAACAGGAAACTGTGGCAACTCTGACACAATGTTCTGGAGTGATAGGCCTGTGAGTTCCCCTACAAAACAGCAATGGATGATGCAGGATGCAGGTGAAGAGAATATGTCACAGGAAGATGTTCTGGAACTTTCTCTAGAATGCCCACAGGAAATAGAGAAAAAAGGATGTGCCCTCAGTTTAGAAGCAAAAAATCTAAGGGAACAGTTGCTTGATTTAATAGAGATGTGTAGACATTTTAAGATAGATGAAAGAAAGAACTCTACAAAGAGGCTATTCACAAGTGGAGTCCCTCAGGGATTGGTCCTTGGACCGCTCCTTTTTGGCATTTACTTTTCTGATGGCAAGGCCAATGTCAGTGGTCTCTGGTGACTAAATTTACAGATGATTGCAAATTAGGAGCTGTCATTGAATTCTACACTGACACAAATGTTCTCCAGGAAGGGCTGACACAGACAAACAATTGGTGTAAGAGCCATGGACTAAAACCAAATACCAAGAAATGTATAATAATTTCCTTCGGGAAGTCATCCACCCCTAGTAACTATCATATTGACAACACATCCCATAGAGTTTACCCAGTAGTCAGGGACTTAGGGACACACATAGATAGTTATCTAGCCTTTGACCATCACATGTCTACAGTAGTGAGAAAATCATTCTATGTTGCTCAACTTATAAACAAAGGTATGGCATCTAGGTCCAAGGAAGTCACTGTTCCATTGTATTCGGCATTTGTCAGACCTATCATTGAGTACAGTGTCCCCACTGGCATGCACCTAAACAGGCATATCCAATGAATGGAACGTCCACAGAGGTTCCTCACTAAAAGAATACAGGGCGTAAGTAAAATGTCCTATGCAAACCGCCTCAGGGCCCTGTATTCTGTCTCCTACAGGCTGTTGAGAGGAGATCTATGCATGACATACAGGACATTGTCAGACCCCACTCTAATGGACCTCCTGCATATCCACAAAACAAGCAGCACCAGAATTACCCATTCTAAAGACGTAAACCTTGCCAGTGATATAAATAGGACCTGCTGGAGAGACAGGTATGTATCCCAGAGATGACTCCGTCTCTGGAGCAGGGTCCCCATCCATGTGAAGCAGAGTTCTTCTCTAACCCAATTCAACTGTAACTTGGACAATTGGATGGGCAACAGGAAATTCATTCCTGGGTTGGCACCTATGTTTCTAATGGCCACAAACAACCTGTAAATAGTTTGTCTCTCAACCCCCTACTTACACTTATTAAGGGTAGCAGAACTTGTCAGAGATTTGGGATGCATGACTAGGCTTAAAAAGGCCCTTGTGGTCATTAGCCAAGTAAGCACTTATGAACCTTTGAACCTAAACAGATTACAGAAAGTCAATAATATCCAAAATGTTAGAAGCCTGATAACACAAATGAACACAGTATTCAATACTATTAACAGAAATTCATGTGATATAACAGAAGTAAATAGGATATATTACTGTGCAACTAAATTAATAACAGATAAAGTCTTACCACAAAAATACAGGGCATTAAGGGAAAGGAAGGGAAGAAAACAAATGCCATAATGGAAGTATTGAGTATAGAAAACTGTAAAGCAATTAGGACAAGAAGTGTCATTGTTAGAAGAGGTAACAGATAAATAAAAATACTTAGAAAGACACATGGTAAAAGCAATACACAGTATTAGAACAGACCAGGATCTATCATACACTATTGCAAATAATAAACTAAAGATGTCAGGATAAGGTTGCCACCTTTTCAAATGGCCAAAGTAGGACATTTTCGGGACACACATCAGATTTTACAGGCCGACACATACCCACGGTCAGTACAAAGGATAGAACCTAACTTTTTTTCCTAAATAAAAGCTTATTCTTGTAGCAGTTTAGTTGCTTATTATGTTTCTTGTAACATTTAGGTATTTTAGATACAGAAATAACTATTTTATGCAACTATTACATAAAATATGGGACATAATTATGTACTACAATCTCAGGACATTTGCCTTTTTTAATATTTTTTGTCAGGACACAACTGCCCAAAGAGGGACTGTCCCTCTCAAAGTGGGACAGGTGGTAACCCTATGTCAGGACAGGTAGAAAAACTTAGAAGATATACAGATAAATACAAAGGAAAAGTACAAAATAAGTAATTCATTGATGTTCCAAAAAAGTTTTATAGAGAATGGGCTAACAAAACAAAGAGAATAGAAACACCATCAAAAAAAGAAGAAATAGACAAATTTTGGAGAAATATCTATGAAGACCGTGTGAAACATAACAAAGATGCCGAATGGATAAAAGAAGTAAGAGAAACAGTAAGATGTTTGAATGTAGAGGATATGAAATGAGATGAAGTAATATCCAGAGTACTTGTAATAAAATTGAGAAAAGCTCCTAACTGGCAAACCTCAGATGCAGTGCCTAATGTAAAGTTAACAGTATTAACACCGTTACATGAAGATTTAGCCCTGAGTAAAAACTACATATACATGTACCCCGAACGGACACCAAACTGGTTTACAACAGGAAAAATAATACTCCTTCTTAGGTGTGAACCTGCAAGCTATCCTAAAAATTATAGACCAATAACTTGTCTTTCGATTATGTTTAAACTATATGCTAGAAATTATGCTGACAGAGTTTATAGTCATTTAGAAGGAAACTCAATCATGGTAATAGAACAAAAGGGTAACAAAAGAAAATAATATGGAACAAAGCACCATTATTTGTTAAATAAAGTCATAATGGAGAACTGTGAAAAGGAGAAGAATCTAAGTATGGCATAGATAGATTATAAAAAAGCATTCAACAGCATCCCATGTTCATGGATAAAGGAGTGCTTACAGATGTATAGGATACACCCTATATTTATCAATTATATTACTGTGACCATGAAATAATGGCAAACCACTTTGCAGCTAAGCCATGATAAAGCACAAATTATTATCCAAGGGATAAAAATTCAAAGGGGGATATTCCAAGGTGACTGTCACCGGTGCTCTTTTGTCTTGCCCTTAACGTATTAAGCTGTCTCCCAGACAACAACAAAGTATAAAAACTTCTCATCTTTTTTGTGGACAATTTAAAACTGTATAGTTCATCAGATGAGGAGCTGTAAGTACAACTGGAAGTGGTCAAAATTTTGTCAGATGTATTATTTATTTGTTGACCAGGAAAGTCCACTGGGCCATTGACCATTTTCAGTGGAGGCCCAGGAAAGAAAAGCTCAATACAATCACAGAAAATTTTACATAACATCAGCTTAACTTTGAAAGTCAAGAAAGTTTTTACACAATACAAATTGAAGTAGATATACAAGACAAATGCATATTATATCGGTATACAACACACAGAAATAAACCCAGTGTGTTAGATTTATAATAATTCTGTTTGTATATTCTCATAAGTAAGAATACTGTTTAATCAATTCTGTTTAGTCAGCCACAGAAATAAAGAAAGCAAGAGAGATTGGATACGAAGACAGAGATCTAGGACTTTTGATTGAAAGATCAAAAGTCCGAATCCAAACCCACCGAACACACTTTAACGAAAGCGCTTTCATCGAAAAAGCGGTTTTGTTAAAGTATGTTAAAAAAAAACACACCATTTACTTGAATGCAGGGGGGCAAGCCCCCCTGCACCCCCACAGCCCCTCTACTTTAATAGTCTCACTCTGAGGTCACACTACAGTGAGGAAATGGGAATTTTCCCTCACTGCACTGTAGTACGACCGGAACAACAAGCATATTTACGCAAAAGTGTTGCTTCGGTGAACAGCACTTTTGCGTAAGTATGCTCACCAATTTGGGATTCGGTGAAAGATGCAGTCAAGCATCTGTACAAATCCTGAACACAGATAGTGTAAACTGCAACTATATTAAGTTAGTAAAAGTATTTGTAGTGTATAGTGGCCAAAACATTTAAGGTGGTTTAATTATATGACTACAAGAACAGACAAGGTTATTGAGATAGTGTTCTTTTAGTGCAAATGCAAATGTTTTTAAATAGTCTAGTTGAGTAAGAGAGAGAGGGAGCGCATTCCAAAGTTTGACAATGGCATGGGAATAGAGACATTGTCCAGCTCTTTTGTTTGGTTTAGCTATGGTCAGGAGCTGTTTGTTAGAGGACCTAAGATGCTGAGTAGGGGTGTGTGTTTGTATTATAGTTTGAAGGGATGGGCAGAAGTTTGGATTATTTAGTAGTTTGTGGGTGACAGTAAGTTGGGAGTAATGCAGGTAATGAGGGAACTCAAACCAGTTTATAGATTTAATGGCCAGGCTATGATGTGTGCGAGTTAGCATGTTGGAGACAAACTTAGCTATTTTGTATTAGCACAACTGCAGTTTGTTCAGGAGAAATGTGTGTAGGTTAGTGAAAATGGGGCAATGATAGAGGAGGGAGGGTAGAAGTAGACTATTAGCTAGTTTCAACTTGGTAGACTTGTCCAAATAGAGTTTATGCCTATAGAGTTTGCCAAGCTTAAAATGGGTCTTTTTGATTGAGTTGAGTATATGATTCTCAAAGGATAGTTTGTCATCAATTGTGATGCCAGGTAGTTTGGCTGTTTTTACAATTTCAATTTCTGTATTGTTTTGAGAGAATATTTTAAAGTCTAGCATTAGAGGTTTGGTTATGAAGAGTAAAAGTTTTGATTTTTGGGTTTAAGTAGCAGCTGAACTTCGTTATGCCAGGATTCGATGGCAGTAAATGCATTTTGTGTTAACTTTACGAGATCTGAGATGTTGTTAGAGGATGTAATTATTGTCAAATCATCCACGTATTGAATGAGTGTACTTTGCAGGGATGCTTTATGGAGATTATTAATAAATATGTTAAAAAGCAAGGGCCCAGGAACAGACCCTTGGGGAATGCCTGTGTTGTTGACTAGGTAATCGGATTGCTTACTTTGCCATCTAACAGATTGTATTCTGTTGTGTAGATAGCTATGGAGCCAGGATAGCATGTGTGGGGAACAGTTTATGGTCTCAAGTTGTAAAAGTAGTTTTGAGTGGGACACTCGGCAGGATTCACGAAGCCTCCGTGTAAGAGTTACAAGGCTTACACGGAGGCTGCAGTTAAACGGTGTGACATCAGCATGCCTTGCATATGCATGAGGGCATGCTGACTCACATCTAAGGCTAACACGGTCTGTGTAAGACAGTAGGGGGCGTGTCCGTAGGGCGAGCCCTGCAAACGGACACGCCCCCAGAAGAGTAAAAGTCCCGAAAGTAAACCCCCATGACAGAGTCCGTGTAAATGTGAATAAACACAACACAACACATGCCCCCACAGACTATTAACATAAAATGTAAAAGTGAACATGTTGTATTTTTTTTATAAGTTTTAAAGATGTTTGCCCGTGAGTGCGCTCTTTTGCGCGGGCGTGCCCATCGCTTAGCCACAGTTAGCAGTCAGTGGAAAAGCATATAAGAACTAAATATGCAAAGTAAGCCAAGAAGCAATAGCGTAGCTGTAGAGACGTAGGCTGAAAAGGAGGCAGTCATGGTTCGAGCCCCCACAACATCAATTTTTATTTTTAGTGAAATAAGCACAAAACAATCCCCTGACATATATGTACATGTATAAAATTATTTTTATGTAAAATGTAATGAAATGGGCCATGTATTATGAAGAAATGTGTGAAAAAAAAACAAAAACAAATGTCAGAAATGCCCATAGCTGAGCTACACTCTAACAAGCTGAGTATATCTGCCCGTATGTGAGCAGTGTTTTAACAGGTGTAAAATGAGTGCCTGTAGGTGAGTAGTGGTTTAACAGGTGTAGAAGGAGTGCCCTGGGTTGAGCAGAGTTCTAACATGCTGAAACTGTGTGCCCATAGCTGAGCTGAGCGTAATATGCGTGCTGACAGCCGAACAGCGCATAAGCCAGCGTGACCCATTTGCATGGAGCTGCGCACCGCGCCAACAAGCTAACCGACGGGCAACGTTGAGCAAGCTGTATCAAAATTGCCTTTACACAGACACACCTCCTAGCCTGTGTAGACAGTCATAAAATATAAAAAGCAATGGCCAGGCTCGAACTCAGGATACCATGCACCATAGTCAAAGCACTGAACCACTAAGCCATGACAGTTGCTCTTAGAAATGCAGTAATAACATATATATAGGAATGAATGCAAAGAGAAGCATGACAAAGCAGGTTTTGTGAAGCTGATACAATTCCAAAATGGCCAATCACAGATAAGTGCTGGAAAAATGGCATATATAAGCCCCATAGGTGGAAATACACAGCATAACTGATTGTGGAACTGATTTGCAGTCAGGATGGCAGGTATAGAAGAGGGTAGTTGCTTCCGCACACAGAGGTGGGGTGTTGAGGAGTCCAAATATATGGTTTGGCTCCTCGTTCATGATCATGAGGCCCAACTCATGCAGGGCCAGGTCCTGTGGGGAGCATATAGGGCTGAGGCGTGGGACCGGTTGGCACATGATCTCACCAGTGCCACAGGAATACCAAGGACTGGTGAACAGGTCTGTCACCACCATGCGGACCTGAAGAGACGGAAGCAGGACCAACTGAACCGTTGGATCCAGGAGGCCCGGCAAATGCCCAACGCCCCACTACTGAGTAAGTTACATGTAATTATTTATGTAAGAAATGAACCTAGCTGATATTATGGAGATGTGTATTACAATATTACTTCATTTATATTACAGCTGCAGGTGTCCGTTTTGCAAATTTATTTATTTATTTATTTTATTTTTTTTTATTTTACATTTGTTTACTGGGCTAGTCTAGCTGGATATATGTCCATTTTCAGTAGAGGCCCGGGGAGAAAAGCTCCAAGCAAAAACAAAAACACCATTTAAAAAATGTTTAACTAAGTCAAATAAACAAAAAAGGAAATATAGTTATAAAAATGAAGACTATACTCATTATGCTAAAATTTAAACTAAATATAAATAAGCAAGTATATAAGAAACAAAAAGGGTATGGGGTAGAAAGAGTAAGTCTTTAAATTAAATTGTATTACTAAGAGGAAAGCAAAAGAGAAGTAACTAGAATTGGAGGGGAAAGATGGGGGAGGGGGGAAGGGCATAATCTGGAGGGGAAAGAAAAGTTTCAGTCAGGGTTAGCACAAGGACAGAGCCACTGAGTTTTCAGATGTTCTTTAATGTGTTTTTTGAATTGAGAGGTGGATGCTAGGGTAGATAGTTCGGGAGGGAGCTGATTCCAGTTTTTCCTATAGTGTTTGAGAAAAGTGAATCACCAGCTTTGTTGTTAGATTTAATTGAGGCAACAAAGAGTTTATTTGCTGAACGTAGTGTCGCCAAATATTTATGTGGAGAAATCAGATTAGTGAGGATGGGGGTGTCATTGGGGTGGTATAGGATCTTTTGGGAGATCAGTAACTGTTGATAGAGTAAATGGTTCTGTATTTCTAGCCATCCTAGTTGTTTAAGGTTAAGGCAGTGGTGAGTTTTAAAGGGAGAGGATGTGATGAATCTAGCTATGCTATTGTAGCAGGTAGAAAGTTTGGAGATGTTATTTTTAGATAGGTTAGTAAATATAGCAGAGGCATAGAAAAGGGTGGAAATCAGGTGGGTTTGGGCAATAGTTTTTCTGGCTGAGGGGGTAAGGAACGGTTTAATTGTATAGAGAGTACCAAGTTTTTTGTTGACTGACTTTATGGTGGAGTTAATATGGTTGTCATAGTTAAGATGATTATCAATTGTGACACCTAGCAGGCGGGTGGTAGTTTCTGGTGCAATGTTAGTAGCATTGTTAGAGGTTATAGTGAAGATTGGAGTGGGTGACTTATGAGTTGGAGTAAAAAGCAGTAGTTTTGTTTTTTTAGGATTGAGGAGAAGGTGGTGTTGCATGAACCAGTTTTCAACATTTTGGAAAGCAGTTTGGGTGAGGGACTGGAGGGAGGGTATGTTTTTAGCAGTGCAGATTAAGGTTGAGTCATCTGCATATTGAATGCAGGAGGCTTGGGGTATGTTCATGTGGAAGTCATTAATAAATATGGAAAAAAGTAGGGGACCTAAGATAGAGCCTTGAGGGACTCCAGTATTTACAGGAAGTAATGAAGACAGATTGTTTTCCCAGAGTACAGCTTGCTGTCTGTTTTGAAGATAACATTTGAACCATTGTAGTGCTAGAGGATCCAGAGAAAGGTACTTTAGTTTCTCTAGAAGAAGAGTATGATTAACCATATCAAAGGCTTTTGACAGGTCTATGAATAGTGCAGAGGAAAAGGAGTTATTGTTACGATTTTTGTTTATAGAGTCAGTAAAGGAGAGAAGAGCAGTAGTAGTGCTATGGAATGGTCTAAAGCCATGTTGGCAGTTGGCTAGTAGATTATTCTGTAGAAGATGGTTGAGTAGTTGTTTGTGGATACATTTTTC
Source organism: Protopterus annectens (assembly GCF_019279795.1). Classification (NCBI taxonomy): domain Eukaryota; kingdom Metazoa; phylum Chordata; order Ceratodontiformes; family Protopteridae; genus Protopterus; species Protopterus annectens. Next base: position 23,780,863 of record NC_056751.1, on the reverse strand, counting down.
CATTATCTTAGCTAATGGGGAGAGTAAGGCAATTGGTCGGTAGATAGTGAGCTCAACTGAGGTTCCACCTTTATGTAGAGGGATGATGTGGGATACTTTCCATATGGTAGGAATTTTGCCTTCTGAGATGGTTCTGTTAATGAGGATGGATATGGGGTAGTCTATGGCTTTAGCGGCAATTTGAAGGATCGTCAAGCTTATGCCGATAGGCTTGTACAGTTGCGCCACCAGGCAGGTTAATAATTCTCTCCCTGTAACTGTAAAAAAATATAAGTATGACAGCTTGCAAAAGAGTGCAGTGTAGTCACTTATTAATAAAAAGTGCAAGTAACAGTGTAAGAGAGATTTTGCTAGTATTGTTTGATTACATAAGTGTGATGCAGCCTGTAATCCAAAAATAAAAATGAAACAAGTCTGAAATAAAGATGTTCCACCTGTAATATAATAGTACATAACCTGCAGCAGGCTGAAAAGTACAGCTACACAAGCTGAATAAAACACATGTGTGAAATATATCCCTGTTTAAATTCTGAAACATGACACAAGTGAGACTGTTGGAAAGGATTGTCATAACTAAGTAAAACATGTCAATAAAGCCTAGAATTAAGTACCATCCTGAATTGTAAAAATAAAACAATTGAGAGAGTGTGAGAAAGAGGTATGAATCCACCAATAAAGTAGTAATAACTCCTGAATAAAGTATACTGCAGTCAGTACAGAATGAAATGAATGTGACAGGCACAACCAAACAGCAACATGTGTTGAAAAAAGTACTGAAGCTGGAATGTGTGTCCCAAAATCTGGATATGTTGCTCTCAGTTTGCAATATGCAGATAGTATGGTTGTATGCAATACCAAACATCCACAGTTGTCTAGAGCCATATAAAGCAAATGTAGCAGGATGATGTAGCTGAACAGAGCCAGATATGAACGTGTATGAATAAAAATGAAAAGTATATTGATGTAGCAGTAACATTCCTATCACCAACATGCATAAGTTGTCACATAGGAAACTGTAGTCAGGCCTGTAGTGTGTATATATATCTGCAGCTAGTAGAAATTTACAGCATATGTATAGGTATTTGAAGTTGTTAATGAAATATTTCTTCACCCTACCCTGTAACCACAAATAATCCATTCCACGTGAAATGGGTATGTGTATTCACAATTAACTCCCCTGGGCAATTGTCCTGTTGGTTCATACATATTTGCATGTACGTTGATGCATGTGCCCTGTTCATACATCCAAACCTTTTCACACCAATTTCACACCAAATTACAAACATATGCACAGCTGTTGCTGACGAAGAAATGCACAGCTATGGGCCTTTCCTACATCCCTCCTGCAAAACCTGAGCTTGTTTTCCTACTGTCCTACCCTCTTTGTGCCCCCTTTTTCACCACTGTCTTATCTCCCCATTTTCTTTTCTTTAAAAGAAAATAGCGTGGGTGTGCGCGAGAGTAAGCACTTTTAAGCAGTAGTAAGCGGGAATGCGCTTCTGTGCGCTTAGCTATGCATGTGTGCGCGAAGCTAAGCAGCAGTGCGCATGCGTGAGCTCCGCGCAAACCAGCGCTAACCCACTTACAACTGCTTAAATGTGCCTTAGTCACTCTGAATGACAAGGCTTGTAGTTTTCTCAGCAGCAAAATAAAATACCACCCTCAGTCTTGAACCCAGGAAACACTAGTCTGCATGACTTACCACTAAGCCATGACTGCTATACAAGAACATTGTGCTGAAAGAAATATATCATAAAATAGTAGGAAGTAATGTAAAGGGAATATAGCAAGTCTAGTACACAAAGCATGTCACGTATATTTACTGTCAAATCTAGTGGATTTGTAAAATAGTACTGTGTGATGAGAAACAGTCATGCTAGTTGGTAGATACTAGGTAATAATGTCACAGTAGCATCTGGCAAGCCATACACATACTCAGAGCAGGATAAACACTGCCATAGTTGAATAGTTAAGAGATCAGACATAGCAAATGTGACTGAGTTACAGAGATGTCCCTGATGTGAAATCAAATGTCAACTGTACCCCACTGACACCCTGTCAAATGTACTAACAGCAGGCAGAAAGGTGTAACTATACATGCAATGGTAACTGTGAATGACTGAAGGTATGCACCACCTGCACGTCACAAATGGTGTACTAATACATATGCTTGAAATAACCCACAGTCACAACTGCAGAATATCAGAATATGTTATTGGAGTATCCCACTGATATGTACCATTCCATGAGGCTGATAAAAGATGCACCTGAGAGTATCTGAGGCCTGCTCAGCAGCATGATCAAATACCCTTGTAAGTGTCAAGGCCCACACCATGGCCAGACCACACTGCATGCAGTAACACCCTACCACAACAAACACATAGGGAATTGCTGCCCAAACAGATTTAGCAAGCATTATAAGCTGTGAATGTAAATGGAAAATAGGAAAGCCATAGCAACACATTACAAGAAAGACACCTAGCAGGCATAAAAGGAGTGAATGTAAAGGCCAAATATTGAAGCCATAGCAACAGATTGCAAGAGCCACTGCTATATACCAGTTACCCCACAATCCCCACAGGAAAGCACACACACCCATATACACAGTATTACTAGTCGTAGGTGTCAGTTTACATACACACGGAGAAGAGGACACTGGAGGAAGGAATACTCAGCTTACAGAACAACATGCATTGCAGTGTCTACAACACAGCCTGAAATATGAGAGACATACCAACCCTTACACTCACAGAACAGTGTCCACAGCAAACCAGCATGGTCCCCACCTTGATAATCTGAAAGGGCTATGCCTACCTAACAGACCTTTTTATAGCACTGTCCTGTAATCTCAGTGAGAACTGCAATCACTACACAGCAGGCTGCATGCAATTAGTAAATGCTGGCTAACAATTGGTGCTGAGGCCATCATATGGACATGTGCAGATACCTACAAAAGCATCCTGTACTCCCAGTCCACACATGCAATACTTTCATTGCACCCGCTGGAGGTAGAGAGAGAGAGAGAGAGAGAGAGAGAGAAAGAAAGAAAGAAAGAAAGAAAGAGAAAGAGAAAGAGAAAGAGAAATAAAAAAAAACAGTAACAACAAAACAAAGAGGCTGACAGCAGGCCAAGTAACTGCAAGCCTATGCAAACAGCTGCAACAAACACAGGTAATGTATAGTACTACTATAATAGTCTACATACTGTGAACCCTCCAGATGTGTTATTGGTCTGTATTTATGTATATGAAGATGTGCATAGGTCCGGGGACATACTGCAACTGTCACTGAAGGCTCTACATACATATGTATGTGAAGGTAGCTATGTGCACATAGCAATGTAGGTTGTAGTGCAATGTACAAGTAGGTTGTACAATAATGGATGTTCATCAGTACGTTACTGTGTGTATACATATGTGGAACTAAAAAGGAGTATATATATATATATATATATATATATATATATATATATATATATATATATATCTAACATGTGTATACATATGTATATTGAGATATGTATGAATATATATATATATATATATATATATATATATATATATATATAATATGCATATGTGTATACATAGATAGAGAGGGATGTAGAAATACTAGAAATATATAGTTTCACAGTGTCATAGTTTAGTACTAGCCTATCTGCAGACAGTGTATAGAATAGATTTAGAAAATTGCGCCTCTGTATAGTAGTGACACAGTGAAGACCCCCGTACATAATAGCATTAGTTTACTGTGCCTCTGTCTAGTAGTGACACAGAGATGACCCCTGGTGTAAACCTATGATCTCCCATCCACTCGTCAAGAATTCACATGAAGAGTGTCAGTGAGGGTCTCAGCCTAACATGAACTGGAATCCTGTTCCACGGTATGGAAAGCCTCTTAGTGATGGATCTGTCCCTACAGCATGTCCTATTCATATGTGTGCTGAGGTTTAAATCTGTAGCTGTTGTGGTTCTGATGGATTTGGATTGTATGAGGTGGAACATGTCCATCAATACCTGATTAGACATGGCCTTGTACATCAGGCACAGATCACCCCTAAGTAGGCAGTATGCTATGGAATAGAGCATGAGTTACATTAGTCTGGCAGCATACGAAAGTTGTCGGAGACCCTTGATCCTCCTGGTGATGTACTTATGGGGTCCCCCTAGCTGTTGCAAGTGCCAGGTGAGGTACATACCAAATGTGGCATATTACACAGTCATAGGCCTGATAAGGGAGGAGTATAGGGGTACAATAACCTCTTTTGATCTGGATGTGAATCCCTTCATGATAAGGTGGGCAAGGTAGGAAGTCTATCCAACCACTTTGGCAACATGGGTGTCAAATGAGAGGTCAGTATTGATTAGTGTCACCAGGTCTCCGATTACTTTGTCTGTACTCAGTGGGTTACTGTCTATGTGATAATATGTGGGTATCTTGTCCGTCCAAAAGAGTATGACTATACATTATGTGGCATGCAGTTTAAGGCCATTACTCCGGCACCAGTTGTCGGTTTCCGTGAGGTAGGATGTATGTGTCTGCTGGTGTATCGACTATGGCGCCTAGTATGCAGTCATCTTTGAACATTGTCAGCCACTACCCTCCCATGTCTACTTCCACATCTGAGAAATATATGCTGAACATGAGGGGTCCCAGGAAAGAGCCCTGTGGGACACCACTTGTGACTGGCTCTGAGTCTGACATGGCACCAGTGAGTTTGACTGTAGGGTTTCTATCTGTTAGCCGGTTTGCAAGCCATCTTGTGACATATGGATTTACATTTAAGCTGTTGAGCATGTCTATGATGCCAGAGTGCGGTATAGTGTCGAAATCCGTAGGCAACTCCAGGTAGGCTGTATGGACCGCTGTGCCCTCGTCAATGGCCCTAGTGACTGATTTGAAAAGGTCAACCAGGTTCATAAGGCAGGATCTGCCCTCTACAAAGCTGAACTGGGTGGGATCAAGTGTCTAAGTCCCCAGTGTCTCTGTGTATGAGTTCCATAATGATTCTTTCCATAGCGTTGCAGACCAGGCTGGTTAAGCTTATGGGGCGGGAGTTACCAGGGTCTGTAGAGGTGCCTTCTTTGTGGAGTGAGACTACTGTTTCTGTATGTCAGTGTCCAGGTACATATGCTGTAGTAAGGCTACGGTTGAATAGCATTTTATGTGCGTGTGTAGCTCCTCTTGGAGTTCACATAGCATGCAACCTGCGATACCATCGGGTCCCATTGATGCTGTGTTTACAGCTTTGCTGAGGGCGGTTCTCAGCTGGACATCTGAGATGACAGGGAGGTTACAGTCAGCTGGGATAGGTAATTCCTCATGTGTGGGTGAGGGAGGGGAGAAATCTGCACTGAACCTGTTTGCCAGAATGTTGGCATTATCTGTGTGTTCAGTGTAGCTTTTGTCACTGTGAACTAACTTTGAACATATCTGAGGGTTTCCACCCAGGTGTCTAACATAGCAGATGAAGGCCTTGTGGTTATCTGTAGTGTCCATAGCGATTTCCCTCTCATAGTTGGCCTTGCATGTTTGTACGACAGAACGTATCATTCTACTAGTGCTGATCAGAGATGCCTTATCTCTATGGAATTCTGCTCTGCCGTGCAGTAGCTACCTTCTGTTGTTATACAATTTGTTCATGGCTGGGGTCCACCAGACAGGATGTCTGCCCTTGGTGGAGAGGGTCTTGGTTTTATTTGGGATTGCATGATCCATGCATTCTTGGAGATGTCCGTAGAAAGCATATGTGAAGGTGTCTGCATTGTGGGATGTGGTTTCCACTGGCCCAGTAGGCTTAAAGGATACCAACTCAGTTTTAAGAAGTGTAAAGTCGGCATGTGAGAGGTTTACCACTGTAGTCTTTTGTGTTGTGGGGGAGGTGGGATATGTATATCCAGGGGGATTAGTCTGTGGTCAGATGTGACTAGTGAGGGGTATACTTCCGATGTGTAGCACATTGTCCCCATGTTTGTGATGATCAGGTCTAGTATATTATCTCCCCTTGTGGGAGAGGTGACTAGCTGTTCAATTGCATTTGACTTAGTGAATTCCGGGAACCTTTGGGCTAGGGTGTTTGGGCTAGAATAATGCACCCAGTGTATGTTAGGGTAGTTGAAATCTCCCAATATGATGGTGTGTGGTGGGACATTCATATCCTCCAATGTCTTCAGGAAGGCTGACTGTGGTTCCTGAGATTGGGAGTGTGGTCTGTAACATGCTACCAGTTGTATAGCAGGTTTGCCTATGGTTATTTGCAACTGGATGGTCTCTGATGCTTCATGTGTTCCACTAACCTGGAGGTGTGGGTGTCCTTCATGAATATGGACACACCCCCTCCCTTTTTGTTTTGTCCCGAGTCCTGGTGCCAAAAAGCATGATACGAGGTATAGCCTGGTACCGCTGATGTGCTCTCAGAAGCCTTGAACCAGGTTCTCACTTACTGCACAGACATCGAGATTGGTAGAATATGTACATACAGATATATGTAATACACACATACATATATAGATATATGTAGATGCATATACATATACAGATAGATCTGACTGACAACAGATATGTCTGTATATGACTATCTCTCTCTCTCTGTCCCACCCCCTCTCACTCTCACTCTCCCTCTGTCTCTCTCTCACTCTCTCCCCCTCTCTCCCCACATCTATATATATATATCTACATCTATATATACATATTATATACATATATACAAACATATATATATATATATATATATATATATATATATATATATATATATATATATACAGATATAAATATATCAGTAGATATATATATATATATATATATATATATATATATATATATATATATATATATATCTATTGTGTGAGGCACATGTGTGCAGATGTCTTGCAACAGGTGCCTGGTGTCAAAGGCATGGAGTGAACTCCAGTGTGGATACTGGAGTATCATACCCCATTCAAAAACACAGACACCAGTAACCACCACATATGTGCATGCCTGCCCACCACTGCATGTATCAGGGGGGAACAGGGGCAACAAGTGTACAATATGCTCCCCAGTGATATACACAGTGGCACACTAGTCCTGTAATACCTGTACATGGAATGTGTCAGCGGACATGGTGTGTCAGCTATGGACATGTAGGTCACTGTACCCCTCCACACCCCACAATGTCCTACACGGTATGTACCTCCCATGACAGCTACAGATATGGAGAAGGACACAGACATATGCAAGTAACTGTGTCAATGCACTCAAACACAATACCTATGCAGAGTGACTGACAAGACCACAGAGCGCACACAGACTACCTACATAGAGGTTACCACTGCTGGATATGCATAGTTCGGTCACACCCATGACAGTTGTCTAACAACCATGGTAACACCTCCAACATCCACAACACAAATTACCTATGTCTGTCGTCCTTGTCACTGCAGAATAGAGCACATGGTGGAGGTACAGGACCCTACCCACAGATACGACATACCCTGTAGTAAACCACACAGAATTAAGAAGCAAGGCTCCCCATGAGTAGATGTCAGACATACCCCTGCTGAATGTTATGCAGATAGGCAATATGCCATATGAGTCACCCTGTGTAACTGTTTGTAAGGAGCAGGTACGATCATAACACATGTGTCACAAGGGGCAGGGTAGCATAACGGTATGCTGCTGTAGGCCCAGGGCCAAACGCACACTACCTACCTAAGACACAATGCACACCCATGAACACATTGCAAATGAAATATGTGAGGTGGAATGAGTGTGCCAGTGACTGGGTGCATGTTGTGTACTGGTGTGATTGCTCACCATGACTGTCTGTCTGTCATGGTAGTGTGTGTCCTTGGTGTGAGGCCAGAGACAGATGTGTGTGGTATTGCGATCAACACATACTACATTGCCATATGTTGTGCTGTGTTACCCTGTATGTCACTGTGGTGTAGGTAGGGTTATGGCAAGTAAGAGTAGTGTGCATTACCAGTGAAATATGTAACATGCATTGTGTGCAGTGCATGGGCTGATAATGTTCCCCATACAGGACCTTGATACAAACCCCCAGTGTGAGGTTGTGCATTGTACCTGAACCAGTGTGTTGACTGCTGCAGTATACTAGTCTGTCATATGGAGTGTGCCAGGTACTGTTGCACAGTTATCGGATGAGCACTGATATATGGTCATTTACATGTGTATCCCCCAATAGACAGACAAATGCTATATATGGTGGTTAAGTTATATCACTGCAGTTGAGTATTATGTGTATTATGCTATGGTTCACCAGCGGAACCCTGTCTACTCCGCTGCAGAGGAGGAAGAGATACACCAGAGCCTGGTGCGGGATTTTGCAGTACTCTTTTCCCGCACCAGCCAGAACCAGCAGGAGAGGGCTGCACTGTGGCAAGACCTGGTCCATAGGGTAAATGACATAGGCACACATAACCGGACATATGAGCAGGTATGCCATCACTGCAGTGATTTAATTAGAAATGTCCATCAGCATGCGTCAGATATCCACAGGCAGCAGCTTGCCACAGGTGGTGGGGTGTCTAGACATCCCCCCCTCACCAGACTGGAGGGACTACTCCTAAGTGTTGTGGCTCCAGCCCAACAGCAACAGCAGCAGCATACATGTGTAATGATGGAGGCTGGAGCCACACAGCAGCAGGATGCGGAGCATGCAGGTAACATGCCATGTGTATAGTTGACCGTTCTGTACACTGTTAGGTTATGCATGTGTGAGGTGTGTCCTCGTTTTGTAGCTGTAATTTTGGTAATTATTGTGCAAGACTGATATCCTCAATATCAGCAGTACACCTGTGGAAGCTAACTGTTGCACTACTGAACTGTATCATGCCCACAGTATCAATGGCACAGTTGTGCCCACTGACAATAAATGTCTCTTTTTTGTAGGTCCCTCTGGTGTAACAGCAAGGCAGCCTATCCATGCTGGTGAGTGTGTAATACCATTACCTTCAATACTCTTGATACTAACAGTAATAATAGGCTGAATCAGTAGTGCTATGTGTTTGATTGCAGGTGTGTTTGTGTCTGTGTGTTGATATCTCATATACTGAGGTGTGTGCATGTGTGCATGTGTGCATGTGCCCATGTGTGCATGTGTGCAAGTGTGCATGTGCCCATGTGCCCATGTATGCATGTGTGCATGTGTGCATGTGTGCATGTGCCCATGTGCGCATGTGTGCATGTATCAGTGGTGACATTGTGTACACATTGTAAGCTGTGTTTCCTGTCTTACTCCCACAGGTTCTGGTGCTGCTCTGGTGTTGTGCAGCAGGGAACGTGAATCAGCTGCTGTGGATAGTGATAATGATGATACCTGTGTAATGGGACAGGTAGGTGTGCCAGGGTCCGTCATTGATCAGCCAATTGACACTACACAGCTGTCGACCCCATCAATGCACACAGTCATCCTGCCAATACATCCATTGTCATCAATGTCTCTAGGTGATGGACAGGATACCATGGGCATTTACCAGGGTAATGTGGTATCGGTGGCACATGCATCCCCACACAGCAGCCATGGCCAGGGTCCTGACATGGTACCACACAGGCAGACATCCAGGGGTTCTCGTGGGAGCATCTGTGGGCGTACCGCCCCTGTCAGATGTGCCCACAGAGGTCTTTCAACTTCAGCTATGTTTCGGGCTGTAATGCAGGCACAGTCATGTATGGAATGGTACACCAGACAGGGTCTGAGGGAGCTGAGAGCATGTCGCACAGCTATGAGTGACAGTATGCGTGATGTTGTGGCTGCCATCCGTAACTTCACCGAGGTCATTGACAGACATTGGGGGGACACATTAGATCTGTTCCACAACTACATGTCCATGAGCGAGGGCAATGGTGGACGGTTGAGGCATCAACGTGGCCATATGCCAGCAACAGCAGCAGCTGGCAGCCGTCACGGACAACAGGCCTGTGGCCACTCACATAGTGCCAGCAGCAGCCCCAGCAATGCTGGGTCTGTGCTGTCAACAGACCACCCCAGGAGACCACGTGCACGTGGCGCTGGACAGTCCCAACAGGGACCTGTCTGCAGTCACCAACCACCTGCTTCTGATGACAGTACCCAGTCGGCTTAGTACCTGATACAGTCCGTAGCACCCCTGCCAGACACAGGTACCATGTCCGTGGCCACAGACAGTGATCTGTATGTCCTGGCAGGTACAGTCTGTGGCTGTCCACAAACACCTGTATATGGCAGCCATGAGGTGGGACTGTGTGCATGCATACACACATGCAAAGTGATAACACCTACGGCTACCGCATACATGCACACACTGCATCAACATTGCCCCATCTTGTACTGCTGTCCCCCACCAACACACACACACAGACATGTCAATTGGTTGTATCAGTGGCAGACTCAGGCATACCAGGTACACACCCTGTGCATATGATGAAACTGTGCCACCTCCTGCAATCTGTAAAATCAGTGCAGGAACAGGTTAACATGGTGCTGATCCACAGGGTGACTACATAGACGTGTTGTAATAGTACGATGTTGACAACAGTACAGTGTAATGATACCATTGTGGGTATATACCAGCATGCCTGATGCAGTTACAGTATGAATGTCATTGTATTGTTTTGTACACCCATAGTAATTACCACAGTGTACTGTCTGCACATCTTTGCATACTTGTGGTGAGGCTGTCAAGGGATGGCCACCTACATAGGTAGCACAGGGGATATGACAATGTACATATTGATACTCAATGATGGTCATGTCAACTGCGAGTTGCATGCTGTCCACACTCGACTCTGCAATGAGGATGTTTGAGGATGTTGATATCTGTGCAGTACTACACAACAGGTTCAAGGCTCACAAGAGCACACTAGCACTACAAGGTCACACCTCATACCATGCATGACAGCACCAAAACACAGAACTAACTATGACAGGAGGGAGAGTGTCCAAACATGTCAAGGATACTGTGGTGCCAGGACAGATAGCATACATCATACTAAGTCTGGAACTGCTGAGTGAGGGCTCAGTGTCTGTTATTTGACATGTGTATTATGCAAGGTATGAGCACTTGGGTATCAGGCCAGTTATTCAACATTACGAAGGTACATGGTCTATACACTTGTGGGGGGTGTGGCTGGACCCAGCCCATCTGACCTGTGAATGTCTGGGTACAGGCTTATAGTGCCTGCATATATGCACTGTTACCTACTGGAAGTCGTACACCTTGTTTGTTGTAGCATAGTCTACATACAGGTCTGCTGACTGTAGCTTTGTTTGTATGCATGTTTGCTTGTTATGTTCCTGAAACACTGATTCCACCTGCAGTGCAGATTTACAATGCCTCTGTGGATCCCTAGTGACATCTGTATTGCTTACTGTACTGATGTCCATGTCTCACTTGACAGAACGTCACTGTTTGTCCTGTTTGCATGTAGCTTGCCTGTAACACATTGCATATGACTTACCTCGCATTTGCTCAAGACAGCATTCATATATGCCAGCACTAACAAATCAGGAGCACTACACCCTCACATAGTCACCTTGAGTACCTTGTTCCCCATTGGCCCTATGTGTCGTTACTTAGTATGGGATTCACAATGCTATGGTAGCATGTGCAAAGGTCACCTGTTGATCTACTCTCAGGTCCAATTGGTGAATCTGTGAGTCATGTGGCAATGTTACAGCTGCCTCATGTACACAGACAACCCTCTCCCCTTCCCATAGAGAGATGCAACCACATAGCCAAACTGGGGGCTAAGCTCTCTTAACTCAGCACTGGCATTCCCTGTCAGGTGGAGTGGGATACTACAGTGAATACAGTACCAGTCTCCCATAGACCTGCCACGACCGCAATCCAAACACAGAAACACACAGGTACATTATTGGACTCTCAGAATAGCATCCTGCCTGAGCAGCTGACACCTGCAAAGCAGACACACAAGCAAACGTTAAGCCAGAGCAGAGCACGTGCAACACATAGCTCACAAAGCCTGTGTGCCAAACAGTCACAGGCCATACGGCTTGACAAAACACCTGCTACAGTTGTATGAGGTACCTCTATCGTCAGCTACACTGAGGTCCTGCTCACCAGGCTAAACAAGGTGAAGGTCACACTGAGCTGCCCGTCGGGCACTATGATCCACCACATAACACAAGCATACCGGTCACTCCAAGGCATGTAGAAGTATGACTCAGTTATTGTCTGTGCCAGTGTGTATGACCTCTGACGCACCTCCCTGGACTACATGTTAGGGGACATAGAGGGGCTCTCTGAGCTTGTGGCACAGGCTGGTATGACCCTGACCTTGAGTAGCATGTTACCCTCACCAAGAATGCTGCCACAATATGTAGACAGGATGATCAGTATCTGCAATTAACGTATGTTTCAGTGACATTCAAAGGGGATCCAATGCCTGTCAGTGTGGGATTACATGCTGGACAAGCCACATTGCTTTGCTTGGGACAGCTTGCATCTGTCACCCATGGGCTGTTGTATATTGGCAGAGGCTGTTGCTACACACATAGTGCCTTTGTATGCAAGGCTGACATTACATAGCCACCTACACAGGTATCATATGGGATAGGACACTAATAGAAATGTTACTCAACAGCAGCAGTGTAAACCTCAAGATGCATGCAGTGGAAACTGTCCTTGGCATGGGGTACAGCAATATCCGTGCAGTAACAGACTCCTGGTACAAGGCTCCCAGGTGCACACCATCACTGCCAGGTCATTCCTGATACCATGCTTGTCGTCCCCTACACATGCACCAAACCAGAACAGGGGGGGTGTATCCAAAGGCACGTCAGATACACACACCCCCAGGTCGGTGGCACTGCACAAAGCATCAGAGGCTATCCATGTGCAACTAACAGTGTGTTAGACTGCCTTCAGGTTCATAGCCTGGCACACACCACCCTCCCATACCCAGGAAACTCACTTGGCCTTCCTGACAACACTGGGAATATGACGGTCTCTACCAGCACCATTATATGGGTGGACTGCGACTACCCAAACATAGAGTGTGAGCATTACTCTAGCTCCAAGACCCTATCTGAAGGGTAATTAGCATTCATTCCCTTCATTGCTATGGAACAACTTGTTACCAGTCACACAAGAGGTGACAACATGCTGCACCTGTTCATCACCAACATGTGGACTATATGCTCCAGACCAGTCATGTATCCCTCACTGGTGGGATGACACCATCTACAACCCACACTGTATAGTCACATACCACATGCAGCCCCTACACAGAACACCACAGTCATACAGTTGTCTGATGCATATTCCATGTATTCACATGAGGCAGGCATCGGACATGGGAACTCTTGCAGTTCACAGGTACATATGTGTAGGTGGCACACACATACATCATGTGTGCATTGACATTACTGATATAATGTATGACGTGCAATATTGGGAACAACACCCCACACACATGGACAAACTGTGTGACAAAAATACTCATGGCGTTTGTAGGATACAAATCCTTACCTAACTATGTTAGATCACTTGTGAGAGTCGCAGTAGCAGAGTGTGCTATTTGCATTACTGGGAGGATTGCTTTCTCCTGCTGTACTTATAGGGTGCTGACATCATCAGTGTTTAGACAGTGGAATATGCAGCATGTGTTGTGTAGTAATAGTTGCCAAAAGGGGCATTTTTCTTACACATAGAATTACACACACTACTCCCCCACACACATTCACACACACACTATGCACTTGCAGGATTCAAACCCCTACCTAACTATGTTATGACACTTGTGAGAGACGCAGTAGCAGAGCGCGCTATTTGCATTATTGGGAGGATTGCTTTCTCCTGCTGTACTTATAGGGTGCTGACATCATCAGTGTTTAGACAGTGGAATATGCAGCATGTGTTGTGCAGTAATAGTTGCCAAAAGGGACATTTCTCTTACACATGGAATTGCACACACTACTCCCCCACACACATTCACGGTGCACTTGCAGGATTCAACCCCCTACCTAACTATGTTATGACACCTGTGAAAAATGCAGCAGCAGAGCGCGCTATTTGCATTATTGGGAGGATTGCTTTCTCCTGCTGTACTTATAGGGTGCTGACATCATCAGTGTTTAGACAGTGGAATATGCAGCATGTGTTGTGTAGTAATAGTTGCCAAAAGGGACATTTCTCTTACACATGGAATTGCACACACTACTCCCCCACACACATTCACACACACACTGAGCACTTGCAGGATTCAAGCCCCTACCTAACTATGTTATGACACTTGTGAGAAACGCAGTAGCAGAGTGCACTATTTACATTACTGGGTACAATTTCTGCTCCTGACATATGCATAGTGTGCTGACATCATTATGGATGAAGAGGTATGTACATCTGTTACTATCCATCAGTACAGGGGAGAGCAAATCTATGCATTAACTTTGCACAGGCACAGTGGCCTACTGTACTGTGGCAGCAGATGCCAAATACACTGTGGATAGCCTTCTGTATTCCCTAGGGACAATAGTCTAGTATTGCACTCTGAGGCCATATGTTTACCTGTCAGATGCAAGTATCTGTTGCTCATATACTGTTTGTGGGTCTTTATTGCCATAGCCTTCCCTATCTCTATAAACAACTTGTGTACTGTGGAAGATGTTTGCATATGAGTGGGATCCAGTACTTTACTTATGTCTCTGTTGTAACTTCACTGTGTGCACTGGGCAGATGTCTGTATTGTGGGAGGTTCCTGTGTTAACACATACAAATGCCAGATATGTGTGTGCAACTGCTGAACTGTGACATGGCCTAAGTGTGTGAGCATGCCCAGTTCACAGTTTGTATGGCTTCTTGACTGACACGTCTCATTTATCTAAGTGTGCGAGCATGCCCAGTGTGACCTTTCCTTATGTTGGGATCTGTGGACCACCACATTTGTGTTTGTGTGTGGACGACATCTATATTTCACATGTACAGTTGAGTGTTGGACATCAGGTTGTGTTCTTACTGCCCAACTGCTTTGTGTCTGAACCTAACAGGCATTATGCTGTGCCTGCAGGGTCGCCATGGGATAGTTTGCATACAGTTGTCAACATCCTTTCCTGTTGACCAAACAGTTGTATTGTCGTATAGTGTACTGGTGCAGTACTTTCACTGTGGTGGACAGTATAATCAGTTTCAGTCCTATCACTGCTTGTAATATTTATCGTGAGCACACCAGACTGGTTGAGGGCCAGTTGTGCAGATATGACCATGTTGCATTTTGTTCAGATATGGACAGCATAGTACATGATTGTCCGACATTGTTAATGTATTCCACAACTTGTGTGGACAGTGACAAACAATGGCTATGTGCCCTAGTCCATTTGTAATGCTAGTCAGAGAGTGTTTGTCCTTCAACACACATTTACTGGTGTTTGCCATGACATATGTCATGGTTAGTGTGCTGTGCCTCTGTCTACCCTTGACATACAGGTGATATCCAGGGTACACCTACCATCTCCCATCCAGTCATCATGATTCCTCTGGATGACAGTCAGTGAGGGACTCCCTGGATAACCTGTAGTGGGAGTTTAGTCGTGAGTGGAGTGAGCTTTTTGGTTATGGACCAATCGGTACAGCATGTCCTGTTTATGTCTGTGCTGGGGTTCAGGCCTGTCAGCTGCATAGGTCACCAGCATTCAGAGTTTACATGGTGCCAAATGTCCATTGATACCAGGTTGGTCATGGCTCTATACATCAGGCACAGTTTACCTCCAGCCAGGTGGTATGGCACTGTGTGGAGCTGCAGTTTCTTTAATCAGGTGACACATGGCATCTGTTACAGCTCTGTGATCCTCCTGGTGGGGTATTTGTGGGGTCTTTCCAGTTGCTGCACGTGTCTGCTATGGTACATCCCTGAAGGGCCATTGTACACAATTGTGAGGCTGCTGATGGGTGACTGGAGAGGCACATTGACCTATCCTAACCAAGCTGTGCTCACCTTCATGATTAGGTGGGTATATGGTATGTTTCTGTAACCACTACAGACACATGGTTGTCACATGCAGGATATCTATCACCTTGTGTCCCCAGGTCTCTTATTGCTCCTGATGTACTTACTGGGTTTATACCTATGTGGTAATTTCTGGCCATGTACTGTGTTTCCACAGGGGTTGACTATACACTATTCTGCATTTAGCTTGTTGACATGGCTGTGGCACCACTTGTCTGTTTCTATGTGTGCCTTTTGTAGTTTGCTTGTGTCAGCTGAAGGGTCCGATATGGTGAGCAGTTGTAGTCCTCTGCGAACCTGTTCAGACAGAGTCCTTCCATGTTGGCCTGTACCTATGTGACATATATAGCATACAAGAGAGGTCCCAGGACCATGCCTTGTGGGATGCCAGTTGTACCTGGTTTGCAGTCTGCCATGGCTGCAGCATGTCTGACCAGGTCAGTTCTGTCTTTGAGCTGGTTTGCAACCCATCTACTTGCATAGGGGTTTATAGTTAGGCTGGTGAGCTTATCTGTACCGCCAACTAGGGTATTGTATGGCAGGGTTTAGCAAGGTCCAGATAGGCTGTGTGATCCACATTCCCCACATCAATGGCCTTGGTGCACATTTCACATGAGTCAGACATGTGTAAGGGGCAGGATCTGCCCTATGACAGCCACACTGGGTAGGGTCCAATGTCTGTAGGTACCCAATCTCGTTAATCATGGGATCCATGATCATCGTCTCCATTACTTTGCCAACCTAGATAGTCGGGGTTGAGGGGTGATAGTTTGCAGTATCCATTCAGGCACCCCCTTTGAGGTGAGGGACCACTGCTGCTGTACACTGCTCTTTGGGTACATATCCTGTGGTAGGACTGATAGTGCGCAGTACTACTATTTGCTGTTCCATTCTTCTTACAGTACTTGTTGGACACAACCCAGGACACCATCTGATACCATTGATGCTGTGTGCTGTGCTTTGTGGATGCTGGCTGTTACCACAGCATCTGCAATGTCAGGGGGCCAGCACTCTCCTGGGATAGATATTTGGCAGTTAGGTGCTGGTGTGGAGTTTGCAAGGAATCTGTTAGGTAGGATGTTGGCAATGTGTGTGGGTTTGGTGTATTGTTTGTGATATTAGAGTGCTGCAGAGCATATCTGTGGATTATCACCATGGTTCCTACCATCAGGTAGGACAGCTGTGTGATAATCCTTTGTGTCCTGCACAATTTGTATCATCATAGGTTCATAGGTTCATACTAGGCTATCTGCCCTGGCCTTGTTTGAGCATGGACAGACTGTGTGTGGGTTTTGACACCCCTTGCAATGTGCATATTATTCCCATATAGGGTTTACTTTACTAGATGTGACACAGGGATGGCTCCCAGTGTACACCTACTATCTCCCATGCACTTCACCAGATTTCTCTTGTTGAGTTTGTGTGTGGAGCTCAGCCTATCATGGACTGGGATTCTGTTCCAGAGTGTCAGGAGCCTCTGGGTTATGGATCTGTCCCTCCAGCACATCCTATGTATCTATGTGTGGAGGTTCAGATATCTCACTGTGGTGTCTCTGCTGGATTTGGGGTTTCTGCAGTGGAGCATGTCCATTCATTCTGGATTGGACATGGCCTTGTACATCAGGCATACATCACCTCTGACTGGGCAGTATTCTTCTGAATTGGGCTGTGGTTTCTTCAGTCAGGCTGCAGATGTGCAATGTTTGGACCCTTTATCCTGTTGGTGAGGTACATTTGGGGTCTTTCTAACTGCTGCAGGTGTAAGGTAAGTTACATCTGAACTGGGGCATTGTTGTCATGTATGGGCCTGATAAGGGAAGAGTATGGGGTCACAGTGACCTCTCTTGCTCTACATGTGCATCCTTTCATATTAAGGTGGGCAATATAGCAGGTCTTCCTGGCCACCTTGGCAATGTGAGTGTCACATGACAGGTTACCGTCCACTTGTGGCCCTAGGTCCCTGATTACTTCTTCCATACATAATGGATTGCCACCTATGTCATACTTTGTGTGTGCCTTGTTTGGTATTTGTTGAGACATTCATACTCTGCAGTGTCTTCAGGAAGGCTGGCTGGGGTACCTGGGTTTGTAAGTGTGGTCTGCAGCAGGCTTCAAACAGGTACACAGTTTGAGCCAGTGTTATTTGCCCATGGATAGTCCATGCTGCTTCTTGCTGTGGTACCAACCTGGGGGTGTGGTTATCCTTGATAATTACTGATAGCCACACTCCTATTGCCGTATGTTCCATGTTTTGGAGCTGTAGAGCATGGTATGAGGCATAACCTGGTAGTATTAGGGTGCTCTTCTGGGCCTTGACCCAGGTTTCTGTTACAGAACACATATTACCATTCTCCATGCTGTGGTGGGTTTGGTCTGCATGCACCTTGTAGGTTAGACTTCTGGCGTTGGGTAGCATTACGTCCAGGTTATTATCCCTTGTGCTACCTATGGTGGTGTGTTTGTGTTTCCAGCCTTACCTATTCAAGGCACAGTGGGAGTGACAACAGCCTTTGCCAGTCTCCACACAGCCAGGTGTGCTGGGTGCATGCCATCCCTAGCAGGTGGGGCATCATGTCTTGCTCGGCATATCAGCCCATGCTGTCAGCCATGTGTTCCCCCTTGCTAACAGCAATACTTCAGCCAATTATTGTACTTGATCTTGTTGTCTTCATAGTGTGGCATCATGCTTGGTGAGGGTGAGATGTTAGACAGGGTCTTCATGTTTGCATATACTAGATGGTGTTACATTGCTTAACACATGGCAATCATGCCTCAGGTGGTGCTGCAGGGCTGCCTCTGTCAGATGCACATACTACACTCCCTGTACATGTTTGAGAGCAGGTTGTGTCATGTTAGGCATCCCTGTTACTATATGAGTGAGTCAGAGAGGGGTATCATTCCCAGGGTTCCTACTGAGCCAGTGTATGTGCTATGCGTTGCCTCTTTGCCAAGGCCAGGACTTACTGGGCACGCCTCCTTCTGCCTACTGGGGCAGGCTCAGGTTGTTCCTCTTCCGAGTCATGCTCTGCCTGTGATGGCCTTGGCAATGGTGGGGGGCTGTTTGTCCTGGCCCTATGCTGGTCCTGCTGCAGCTGTTTTTGCAGAATCATATTATATAGCATAGCACATACCATGACAATTTGGGTACATGTAGTTGGTGAGTACTGCAAGGCTCCACCAGATGTGTCCAGGCACCAGAACCGTGACTTGAGCAGCCCAAACACATGCTCTATTACATTACGTGTTTGTGTGTGTGCCTCATTATGGCGTTCCTGTTCAGGTGTGTGTGCGTTTCTGATGGGTGTCATCAGCCACGGCTCCAGTGCATATCCTGCATCCCCCACTAGGTGACCATGTGGGATGTCCCCATTGGCAAATGTCTGGTACAGCTGCGTCAAATGCCAGATATGGGAATCATGGTAGCTCCCAGGGCAGCCAGCACACACATTCATTATTATGCCCTGGGCATCACACAAGACCTGGCAGTTGATGGAGGGGAAGCCCTTGCGGTTAATGTAGGCCCTACCCCACTCACCGGCTGGTGCTTTGATGCATATGTGCGTGCAGTCTATTGCACCCACTACCTCAGGGTATTCCGCTATTTGCTGGAAGAGACGCATATTGCTGGCCAATACCTCATGGGCATTGGGGAAATATACATGCTCACCGACATGTGCTGACATGGCATCCAGGAACTGGTGCAGTACCCTGGAGGCTGATGCCTGTGATATCCCCATCATATCACCAGTTGGTCTCTGGAAGGTACCTGTTGCTAGTATTCTTAGGCCAACACATACCTTGGTTTCCACTGGGATGGGTTCCCCTCTGTTGGTTCTGTTTGTGAGGCGTGGCCTGCACAGCTCAACAATTTGCTGCAGGAGGTCTCTGTCCACTCTATAGCGCTCCACTATCTCCAGCTCATGTAACCCCTGGTAGGTGAACCTGGGCCTGTACACTCTTCTCCGTCTCCTCACTGTGGGTTGTCTGGCAGCATTTGCATTGTCACCACCCTCAACAAGTCTCCTATGTCTCCTTATAACAGCTATGGCAGCTCCTAGCATGTTTGTTCTGAGTGCAGCTTTTTCAGTTTTCACTTCTACTAGCTTACTCCTGTCTTGCAGTGTCTCTTGAGAGAAACATACTGCAATGCTGTTTGCAGTGTTTTAAGTGCTGGGCTGGGCTAGTATTCTGCCTGTGTAATTGCCTGCTTCTAATTGTTTTCACCTGCTAGCTCTACCAGTATTCCCTGCTAGTTTCCTACTATTTCTTCTGCTTCCTTTTTCCTCTCTGTTTCCTCAGGGGGGAGCTGTGCGCATACCAGCGAAAACACACTCACAGTGGCTACCACGTGCGCACACATGCTTACACGGACTAGAATCTGCTTATTCAAGTTAAAATGCATGCACACCAGCGCAAACAGGTTTACAGATCTTTAAACAGGCTCCTACATGCTTACTCTGCCTTACACGTGCGCACTCTGTCTTACTCGCGGCTCCCAGCATGCACACGCGCGCATGCACGCACAGCAAGAAACTTTGGTGTTGGCCACAGTGTACACCTTCCATTTCTTGACTTTCCCATGCTTATCTGTTGACACTTCTCTTTTTATGCTGTGTGATTGACATCTTTCACATACCACTTTGCTCCAATGAGCTTGATTTCTTCCTGCCCCTGTGATGTCACCTATCTCCTACTCTGTTACTCCCCCTTATCTAGCTCTTACACTACATGGAATGTGCTCATTTGCTATGTGACAGTGTGATTCACTATCCTACCACTCATTTACATAGGATTGCCTACTAATGCTTAGTTACATGTCTTACACTCAGCTTCCCCCCTTAGCAACCACTAGACGGTGGCCATGTTGTTTTTGGTCTGCTAGTCCCTGCATTGCAAATCCATGCATTACATAAAACCCACATTTGTGGGTTTCAAACATTTATTTTTATGTTTTATATAGCGCAGCCCATTTGCGCGGGGCTGCACTGCATTTAAACATCGCCAATCGCAGAAAAAAAAAAGTATTTTATTTCATGTTTGCATCTGGTTACCGTGCCAATGGCCACATATTTGGCCATTGGCATGCTGACTGCAACATTTGCACACGTTATTTAGAGCTGTCATGGCTCCATTGTGTTATTTGCAGTAACGTACTCAGTTGTCAACTGAGTACATTTCTGTACCTAACACGACTCTTGCACAGGCTGGTTTCAGCTTCGTGGATTGCTAATCTAACTCATTTGCATGCCTTTCAGCTGCAAGTGAGGTAACTAGCATATCCACACCCTGCCCGTGTAAGAGTCGTTTTAGCTGGTCTCTTACACGGGATTTCGGGCTGTTCCTGGATCGCGATGGCTGCATGGAGTCTTACAAGACTCTTAAGACTCCGTGCAAGCCATCATGAATCCTGCCCACTGTATCAAAAACTTTTGATAGGTCTAGTAGGATCACTGATGTTAGTAGGCCTGCATCAAGAGCTTTGTATACAGTGTTGGTAAATGACAGTAAGGCTTTTGTTGTGGTGTGTGCTGGACGAAAACCATGTTGGGTGGGTGCGAGTAGGTTATTGTTTGTGAGATGTTTTAGCAATTAAGAATTAATACACTTTTCTAAAATTTTAGATAGAGGTGAAAGTTTGGAGATGGGACGGTAGTTAGATAGATCACTGGTATTACTGCCTTTGTGAAGGGAAGTAATAATTGAGTTTTTCCATATTTGTGGGATATATGATTCAGAGATTGAACAGTTAATGAGAATGCTAATTGGAAGAGCTATAGAATTTGCTGCAAGTTTTAGGTATTCAGCTGGAAGGCCTTTGGAAGAGGGGGTGCATGGTTTTAGTTTTGAGAGCAGTTTACGAACTAGAGAGGTGGGTACTGGTTGTAATGTAAATAGAGGAGTGGATGGATTTTTGTTGGAATGGCAATTGATGGGGGGAGTGGTTAGAGAGTGTATTGTCGTTTATGTTGATGATTATACTTTTGTTAGTGTGTAGAAAGAAATCATTAACAAGTTTTTGGATAGTATCAATAAAATGAGAATTGAAGGCTAGGGCAATTTCTTGAGGGCCTAAGTCAGGAGAAGGGGAGGGGTTGTGTTGAGTACCAGGATTTAGGAGCGAGGAAACAGAGTTCCAGAACAATTTGGGGTTATTTTATTGGGTAGTGAGTTTAGTGGAGAAATAGCTTTTTTATCATTGATGACTTGATTTTTGGCATTGTTACAGAGTTTCTTATATCTAAGTTCAAGTTGTGGGGTTCTATTTCTACCCCATTCCTCCAGGCTTTATCCCTGGAGGTAAGTAACTGTTTAGTTTGTTTAGTTAGCCATGGGGCATGGTTAGGCTTTACTCTTTTGGCATGTGTGGGGGGAAGACTGTCTAGAATATCTAAAAAGACTTTATTGAAGTAGTTGACTGCTTCATCCAGTGGTAGAAATTTGGTATGGGACCAGTTGTGGGTTTTAAGAGACTCTAAGAATAGTTGTCCATTGAAATGGGTAAGATTCCTAGTTGTTCTTAGACAATGCAGTTTGGTTATTTGAAGTTGAGTTCTATGGGTATAGGCAGGAAGATGGTCACTAAAAGTATTGGGTAGGGTCCCTGCCTTGGTGAAGTTTTGAAGGTGTGAGACGAGTATCCTGTCTAGGGTTGATTATGTTTGTTTTTTACCTTACAAATGGGGCTAGAGATGAGTTGAGTACACCTGTGCAAGTTAATACTATTTACTGGGGAGTCAGAGATGAGAGTTTGCCAGTTTATATTTGTGTCACCAAGAATGATGGTTTCATTTGATATATTGAGGGTTGTCCAGGATAGTAGATCTTCCAGAGTAGATATGTTTATACCTGGGGGAATATAGAGTACAACAATACATAATTGCTTTCTGTTGTTGTTGTGAAGGTTAACTGGTAATAATTCCATATTTCGAATGTTGGTATAGGTTTGTCATATGGTCATATGTGACATCTCCACCTTTTCTATGTAGCCAGTCATTTCTATGTATATTATATCCTGGAGGGATTATTTCAGTGTCAGCAATATGTGGTTTTGGCCAGGTCTCTGTGACTGCTACAATATCTGGGGAGAAGTGAGAGAGCCAGGCATGGAATTCTGTAGTTTTGTTACAGATACTATTACATTAATTGTAGTGAAGCTGAGGTTCTTGGCATTAGAAGAAAGGTTTTGGGCAGAATGGTTGATTGGTCCAGGGTTGGGGTGAATGTCGCCACATAGAGAGAGGGCCTGGTAGTGAAAAGAAATTATGAAGGGATGTTGAGTAATGAAGAGAGGCCTATGTTGGGGGTTACAAATTAATTTTTGATTATGATGACAAAGGATCTAATTTTTGTAAGGTGCCAACTATGGAAGTTGAATAAAGAGCATGAGATGTCAGATAAACTATTGGTATTATTTTGGGGTGCAATGGGTGATATGGAAATGTTGAAGTTGGGGAGTGGAATATAGTATGTAGGGAGCTGGTGTGGGATAGGAAAAGAAGAATGGAGGTAAGGGAGATTAAGGTAGTACAAGGTTTTGATGTATAGTACATGTTAAGAAAAGGTTGAGGTACTATAGTTAAGGAGAAGAATGAGGAAGATTCAGGAAAGAAAAATATTAAGAAGGAAGATAATTAGGATGGAGTGAATGGGAGGATACTTGTGTAGGTGCCTGGGTGATTGATTGGGGGTTAGACAGGAAAAGTAAGAGCTTATGGAAGGTATAAATCTAATTGATGTGGGGGTGGGTGGGAATGGGGGTAGGGTAGGGGAGCAGAGTGAGCCCGAGCAGAGCGAGGGTGAACGGAGCAGGCAGAAACCTTGAGGTAGCTTGCCAGACCACAGTAGAAACAATCAGTTAATGTGTGTCTCAAGACAGTGGAGCAGTTAATAGTAGGCAGTTCCTAGAGGTAAGAAAAATGCATGTAATAGCAACCTAACACATGCTGCATTATTAGTTCTGTATAGTTTTGCAGCTCTTAATATTATCAGTTGCTAAAAAGAGAGAAGAATAGAGGGAGAAAGTTCAGCGGAAAGGATAGGGGAGTCAAATGCTATTTGATTGAACTAGTGAGCATGCCACTAGTCAAACAAGCACTAAAGTGTTTCCCTACAGAAACTTTCCTAGTACAGCAGGAAGATTAATGACACTAATAGTTTCCCTGCAGGTGAGAAGAATGCTTGTATTTCTTGTCACAAGGAAGTTGCCAAGGGGTGGGAGATCCAGTTAAGCAGGGTTAGTCGGGTGTGCTCACTGGGAAATTGCAAACAGCAGCTAGTACAGCAGGAAGATTAATGACACTAGTAGTTCCCCTGCAGGTGAGAAGAATCCTTGTATTTCTTGTCACGAGGAAGTTTCCAAGGGGTAGGAGATCTGGTTAAGCATGGTTAGTCAGGTGTGCTCACTGGGAAATTGCGAACAGCAGCTAGTACAGCAGGAAGATTAATGACACTAATAGTTTCCCTGCAGTTGAGATGAATGTTTGTATTTCTTGCCATGAGGAAGCTGCCAAGGGGTGGGAGATCCAGTTAACCAGGGTTAATTGGGTATGCTCAATGGGAAATCGTGAACAGCAGTCGTGGAGCAGAGGAAATTCCCTTCGTAAGGATGAAAAGGCTGTTTGAAAATGGTGCCAGTTGTTGGGGGTCAGATGATGTAAGAATGTCATTCACTCTTGATAAATGTGCAAATGCAACATTTAAAGAAGGAAAGCTGCACCACCAAGAAAATATCAGTCTGGGACAGGAATGTGATATAAAGGAACTTGAGCATGAGGGAGTATATAAATATTTGGGAACCGATGAAGGATTGACAATAAAACATGAACAAATGTGAGTAAACCTCAGTAAAGAATATTTTAGAAGTTAATGTTAATACTAAAAACAGCCCTGACATTTAGGGACAAATTCCAAGCTATAAACTGATTTGCTCTTCCTGTTTTAACTTGCAGTTTTGGGGTGATTGACTGGCCACAAAAGGTATTGAATCACTTGGGCAGGAAAACAAGTAAAATGCTTCATGCTTATCAAGTGATATAAAAGTCTGTGCATACCAAAATTATATAACCTCATTCTGAAGGAGGTATAGGCCCCCTTGAAAATGATTGCAT
Organism: Protopterus annectens; assembly: GCF_019279795.1. Lineage (NCBI taxonomy): Eukaryota > Metazoa > Chordata > Ceratodontiformes > Protopteridae > Protopterus > Protopterus annectens. The sequence continues at coordinate 23,755,808 of NC_056751.1, read as the reverse complement.
GTATAGATCTGTGATTGTACGACTGTATACATATCTGCTGACCTCATCAGATCCAAACACAGTGAAAGATTTGAAATATGAAGAGAACAAATCTAAGATAACTTCCCTGCTTAGCTTAGTAGAAATAGATCTGTGTCAAGCTGAATGGAAACCTAATGAAAAGTAGGCAAAAATCAGGCAGCAACTGAATGTGCCAAAAAACAAAAGAAAGAATATAAGGAGAAGGATCAGATGAGAAGGCAAGAAATATGGAAAAGTCATAAATATAGTTGCCAGTACAGAAAACTCCTGGAACAACCTCATGTTGATCAGGATCTGATGCAGGAATGGTTAAGTAAAGGTGAATTTAAACCAAAAGATTAAAGGTTAATATTAGTGGCTCAGGATAGTGGACTACATACATGTTGGTTTACAAAGTCCATTGATCATGTGGGAGAAAGACAAATGCAGATTCTGTAAAACAGAACTGGAAATAGTCACACATCTTGTTGCTAAGTGTGATACACTAATGGCAGAAGACCTTTATACTGAAAGGCATAATAATGTGGTAATACTGCTGCAATGGGGATTGTGCAAACATTACAATAGTGAAGTAGCTGAGAAGCACTGGAAACATAAGCTACAAAGCATTATAGAGAATGATGAAGTTTATTTCACATGGGCCCACCCATTACCAACAGTTCAAAAAAAGATGCGAGAAAACCAGATATAGTAGTCCATGAAAAGATGAGAAAAGTAACATTGATCATTGAGATTACTACATCTAGTGATTACTGTATCTTATGTACAGAGAGACACAAAGTCTTAAAATAACAGGATTTGCAGGCAGAAAAAATGGCAATGTGGGAGACGGATACCCAGACAGTTCCAATAGTAGTTGGAGCAATTGGTCTCATTAAAAAGGAATTTGCAGTCCTATTTAGAAAAGCTACCAATATAAGTAACTCCACATGAATTGCAGAAGGAGTCAGTTCTGGGCACATTGCAGATGTTGTGAAGAGCACTTTTGGCTAATATCAAAGATTGAAACAATATTAATTTCATGAACTTTAATCATACTTTGACATAGGAATGGGGTCTATTTCTGTCATAGCATTAGAACCCTAAAAGACTTGAAGAAATTAAAGAAGGCTAATAGTACATGATATCACATATTTGGACCCAGAGGCCACAGCCAATCTACTAGTGGCAAATTTAGTTAAAAAAAACACCCCATCCAGTATTTTCAGATCACATACCCACACCTACACCCTCTCAAATCTCCCAAGAGCAAGTTCTCAATGTGCGATCAAAGGTGAATAATACTACATTTCTGGGGCCACATAATACAGCAGGCTGCTTAGTGGTCAGCCTTAATGTTAATTTTCTAATCCCCAACACAAGCTATTCAATACCAGCCTTGCTGGATGAATAGAGGGCAACAGCAACATTTATTACCTTTTACAAAAATGGGACTTAAAAAATGACTTATTATGGAACAGACTTATCTGTAAGGTTATGAAAAGGATCATTATGGAATTACAAATAAGGATATAAGTAGACTCAACCTAGTTCAGATTCATCAAGGGGAAATCTCCATTACTCATCCCAGCCAACTTCTTGGAAAAGTTACTATAGTAATTGATGAGGACAAAACAGTGTATACCACCTATCTAGATTTCACAAAGGTGTTTGATACCATCCTACACTCATTTATCATAGATAAACTATCCCAGCTAAATATCAGTCCCTATGTAACTCATTTGATAGCAAATTTCCTCACATATAGAACCAATGAAGTTAAGGTGGGCAGCTGTATCTCCTTTAAAAGACCTGCCATTAGTTGCTGTATCGAAAGGTTCAGTCCTTGTGCTACTCCTCTTTAGCATTAGCTTCTTGGAGGTCAAAGATAATTTCTTTAATTTTTTTTATTTATTAATTTTTCCTTTTTTATTTTTTTTATGGCAGACCAAGTTTGCAGATGACTGCAAACTTGGTGCCATCATAAACTCCCCGGAGGACACCAAGATCTTCAAAGTGGGCCTTTCCTGAACAAATAGCTGGTGTTAAAACCATTCCCAAAAACTAAATGCCAACAAGTTATAATTGTATCACATTGACAACATATCACAGAAAATTGATACTGTAGTTAGGGATCTGGTAATCTATGTTGACAATGAACTGTCCTTTGATCACCACATGACAGAGAATCAGTTAATTAATCAATGGGGCGGCGAAAGCCAACACACTCTGGCTAGGCTTATAAATGTCCTCGGGCAGATAGCCTAGTACCTACCTATGAACCTATAATAATTCCACTGTAGTAGGCACTCATTAGGACAATCATTGAGTATAATGTCCCTCTCGGTATGTACCTGTCCAAATACTTGCCACAAGTGGAATGATCGCAATACTTTCTTGCATAAAAAATAAATGTCCTAAATTATATAAAATATGCAGCCCATCTCAAAGCCTTATCATTCTTCTCAGTATCATACAGGCCACTGAGTGGTGACCTCTGCCTTCTGTATAGAGCTTCAACAGACCCTATTCTTTCAGACGTATTACACATTCACAAGTCCAATGGTATCATAGACACCCACATAAGAGAGCTCAATCTTTTTTGCAAAATAAATAAAATATACTGGAAGGATAAGTTTATATCACATAAAATCCACTTCTATGGAACCATCTTCCAATCCACATAAAGCAAAGCACTTCTCTTACTCTATCCAAAAGTAATTTGGATAAATGGATGGGTAACTGCAAATTCTCCACTGATTTAGCATGCCTGTCCCTTGCGGACAAAGAAAACATGTAAATGTCCCAACATATCCTCATTTGACTCATATCTGTATTATTTGCATGTAAATACTACCATGGAAATGTAAGGGTTGGCTTCCTAAGATCCTCAAAGATAAGTAGCCTAGTAAGTACTTAGGAACCTATGAATCAAAGAAAAGTAGGGAGGGAATACTTATAGCACAGAGACTGAACACCATTAAAAGGTCTTCTCCTACTGAGCACTATATTGAGTAATCTTGGAACAGATGAACAATTTGCCATCCCAAGAGAAACGCTTTGCCCGCTTCAGTAGCTTGTAACAGCATCTTGCTGTCATAAAAAGTTAGGATCTGAAAGATGATTTATCTTGGCAGTTACTTCACACTTGGTGTTGGCTTCAGTAACCTGTGTACCCTTTCTATGGTGATCTTATGCTTCAAGTTGAGTGCTACTAGAAGTTGGAGCGGAAGGATTTATATTGCATCTTCACCTGCTCCTGCCTTCAGCCTTCTGAGCAAACAGTTATTACAATACTGAAATTCCTCAGATCATCTACCATAGATCGCAACCGTCTGACTATTTCTTGAGCTGACCAGTTTAAGAAATTGCAATGAATATTTTCTCTATTTTTCTGGGCTGCCTTTTTTATTTCTGTCATATCTCAAAGCATCTGCATTATAAGGTCTGCTAAGTTATCCAATTTTGATTACAGAATACAGGGTGTTCTCTTTACAAGAGGTCCAACGTAATGGCTGGCAATGGAGTTCTGGACTGGTAGTTCATCCACTGCAGTTCCTTGCAGTTTGACTGTATTGTGTAGTACGAGCTTCACTAGCTGCAGATGTCTCTGTACTTAAATAGCTAATATCTGCTCAGTAGTGGTTAAAAGTGTGGTTTATTAAGTCAAATTGCTCAGGTTTAAGTGGTGTGGGATTATCCTGCTGCTGCTATGTGGTTGCTACACTTATTTATTTATTTATGAATGTATTTATGTATTTATTTATTTATTTATTTATTTATTTATTTATTTATTTTTGGTTATCAGGAAAGCAAACAATGGCATGACATTTTGAGTCTACTGGGAGCATGACTTTGAAACATTTTCCATGTATATGTATGCCAAAAGGATTCAGTTAAGCCTTACAGCTGGGTTTAAAGTAGATTGGCTGTTTATTGAGATGAACATTTTAGTTTAGGGCATCTACTACAGCAGGAGCTAGGAACTACAACAATTACATTTACAGTGACACAGAACAGTGCTTTGGATATTTTTATTTTATTTATTTGATAACTGAATTAGCCCAGTGTTATATCCTGGGAAATAAGGAGACCACACGGTTTCTGGAGTTGTAAGGCCTTTCTTTATTAAGAGCCTCCAGGTGCGCACCCATGCTACATGCTCACAACTTCTGCAAGTCATACCTACACCGGAACCAACAAGTTACCAGGGAATACAGAACCAACATTACATGTTGAATTCCCCACAGCGCCCCTACAGTACAATAACAACATTACCAGCCCGAATACTACATTCCTCCCCTCTTAAGCTATGACACAATCCCCTTACATAAGAAAAACTAGGGAGCAAGTCCAAAGCAATTCATCTATTTAGAATGAGCATCCATGATTATCAAAAACATTTCCCCCATAAAAGGCCCGGCATAATCTATATGAAGTCTCTGCCAAGGTCTACTCGGCCACTCCCATGGGTGTAGTGGCGCCGCCACAGGCAAGTTGTGATGTTGTTGACATGTTTTACACTCATTCACAGCGACTTCAATATCGTGGTCCAACTTTGGCCACCAGAAATAACTTTGGGCTAAGGCCTTCATTTGGGTGATGCCCACATGACCTTGGTGCAACTGCTGTAAAAGTGCCCGTCTTCCTGGGGACGGAATTATCACTCGTGCCCCCCACAATACACATCCAGCTTGCACACTCAGCTCTGTTTTCCTCACCTCATAAGGCCGAAAAACTGGATCAGTTTGTTTGACTGGCCAGCCTTGCTGGACCCACTGAAACACTCTAGCTAGCACCGGGTCTTTGCGTGTCCATTCACTCAGTTCCCTGGCAGACACCAACGTGATGTCCTCCATCATCAGAACTCGGTCCTCCACTTCCTCTTCCTGGAGATGACCCGGTAGCGGCAGACGGCTCAATGCGTCCGCATTACTATGGTGTTTCCCGGGCTTATAAACAATCTCGTATTCATAAGCTCTCAATGTTACAGCCCATCTCTGAATGCGGGGAGAAACCATCTGCGGCACGGCTTTCATCTCGTTGAACAGTGACAACAAAGGCTTATGATCGGTGCAAATAGTAAACTTCCTGCCATAGAGGTATTTGTGAAACCGCTTAATTCCAAACATGACAGCCAAACCCTCTTTATCTAGCTGGGAATAGTTTGACTCCGCTTGTGTTAAAGTTCGTGACATGAACCCAATGGGTCTTTCTTGTCCATCTGGCATCCGATGTGCCAACACAGCCCCTACCCCATAAGGTGAGGCATCACATGACAAAATTACGTCCTTGTGACTATCGTAGTGCACCAAAACCTCTGAAGACTGCATTAGTTCCTTTGACTGTTCAAACGCTCTGTCCTGTTCTTCTTGCCATGACCACTGAGCCTCCTTCCTTAATAGCTTATGTAAAGGAGCTAACAGCATTGACAGATTTGGCAGGAACCTGTTATAATAGTTGAGTAAGCCTTAAATAGGCTTTCAGCTCTGTAACATTTGTGGGTGCGGGCGCCTGTTGAATGGCTTCCACCTTGTTTGGCAGGGGGTGTAGGCCCGATGCATCCACCTTGTAACCCAGGAACTCTGTTTCCTTTGCCATGAAAACACATTTACTCTGCTTCACCCTCAGACCTGCCTCTCGCAGTCATCTCAGCACCTCATTCAGCGTCTCCAGATGCTCTCGAATGTTCCTACCCGTCAACAGGATGTCGTCTAAATACACAGCCACCTTCGGAATTCCTGCCACCAGTTCCTCCATGATTCTCTGGAAAATAGCTGGACCAGAGGAAACACCAAAGGGTAAACGATTGACTTGGAACAAACCTTTGTGTGTGTTAAGGGTGACATATGACTTTGACCCTTCTTCCAGCACTACTTGTTGATATGCCTGACTGAGGTCCAGTTTACTAAACCTTTCACCTCCCGACAGCTTTTCAAACACATCCTCCACCTTTGGCAAGGGATACTGCTCCAGCTTCGAGACTTGGTTCACTGTTAACTTGTAGTCACCACATATGCGTACAGTACCATCTGGCTTTAATACGGGAACAATTGGTGCGGCCCATTCCGAAAACTTTACTGGTTCGATTATACCTTGCTTAGTGAGTCGCTCCAACTCAAACTCAACTTTCTTCTTCATTGCATATAGTACGGGTCGGGGTTTGTAAAATCTTGGCGTTACGTTTTCTTTAACGTGTATTTTTGCGGGTGGACCCCTCCAGGTCCCCAGTTCCTCTTTGAACACTTCTTCGTGGTTCTCCAGCACTCCTTGCAAGGTCAGCCCATGCTGTTCTACTTTATGGAGCTGTAGACAAACCATGTCCAACTCCTTTAACCACGCCCGGCCTAACAGGTTTGGTCCCTTACCTGCTACCACCATGACTGGCAACTGTTTGACTTTGTCCTCATATTTCACAGTCACTTTTGCCATCCCCAGTGTGGGAACTCTTTCCCCTGTATAAGTTCTCAAAGTCACTGAACAGTCCTGCAGCTCCTGAGCTTCTCTGGGCCATAACTTCCCATACTCAGCCTTTGACAGAACTGTCGCACTACACCCCGTATCCACTTCAAACTGCACCATTTTACCATTTAAGTCCAACTGGATCGTAATGGGATCAACTCTTTCCCTCCTTGCCTTTTTCATGTTGAACATAGTAAACACTTCCTCTTCTTCCCTGGTTTGTTTATCTGTACCTTCACGCATATGGTGTGCATACTGCCGTTTTATTTTTCGGTTTCCCTTACTGTCCATGAAACTGCTCTTTTCCTCCCCCTTTTTCGGCTGGACCCCAGAGGGCATTGAGCGGCACACCTTCTTTACATGGCCCTTTGTACCACAAGCATGACATTTTTAATTTAAGAAACGACAGTTCCGTGACAGATGTTCACCACCACACCTGTAACAAGCATACTGACCAGACTTCCCTTGTGGTTTATGCTCCATGACCACTTTATGCACTGGCAGTGGGGTAGCACTCCTGCTTCCAACCCCTTCAATGGTTCTTGGCTGTAAATCACGAATGTCTTTATTCGCTGTCTCTATGGCCTGTGCCAACTTCAAGGCCTTTTCAAACGACAAGTCAGGCTCCGCTAACAATCTGCGTTGTATGCGGTCATCTGCAATGCCACATACGAGCCTATCTCGTAGCATTTCTGTCAATCTGTCCCCATAATCACAATGTTGCGCCAGTTCCCTCAACACTGCGACATACTCTGTTACCATTTCATTGGCCATTCTAGTCCTTGAATTTAACTTGAACCTCTGGACTATTGCACTCGGCTTCGGGTTATAATGTGACTGAAGCAAGCTCGTCAACTCCGTGAATGATTTGTCCCCCGGTTTATCAGGACTCAATAAGTTCCTCATCAGACTGTACGTCTTGCTGCCCACCGAGCTCAGCAATATGGCTCGCTTCCGGCCCGCTTCCATTATCTGATTTGCCTCAAAAAAATGTTCCAACACTTCACAATACTCCTCCCAGGTCTGTGTCTGACAGTCGTATGCAACCAGTGACCCCAACATGGAACCAGACATCACTCCGGCAGGCCCAGCCTCTTCGTCGTCCGACATTAACTGCACCCCACCGTTTTCACTCGCAGTGGACTCGGAGGCATCCCATCCTCGTCGCCAATATGTTATATCCTGGGAAATAAGGAGACCACATGGTTTCTGGAGTTGTAAGGCCTTTCTTTATTAAGAGCCTCCAGGTGCGCACCCATGCTACATGCTCACAACTTCTGCAAGTCATACCTACACCGGAACCAACAAGTTACCAGAGAATACAGAACCAACATTACATGTTGAATTCCCCACAGCGCCCCCTACAGAACAATAACAACATTACCAGCCCGAATACTACACCCAGTATCCTAAAGTACGTCTTTTTCATGGGTGATCAGAAAGCACTAACTGATTAAGTGACTTGCTCAGTCACTCATTAGTGAATTGAAGATTTCTGGACTCAAACCCAGGACTACAGGTTCACAGCCTTCATTCTCTGGACCAGTCACCATGTTTGTGTCTACACCTATGTTACATAAGAATAATATCTCATCTGTTTCTATTCGCAGCAGTCAGAAGATTAAATCAAATGTTCACTAATGATGATTACCTTTGGCATGTTTATCGACATATTTGTTTACCAAGATATTAAAAGGTATCACTCTTACTGAAGAAACAATACTATTCTCAAATAAACCATCTGAACACTTTAAATGGAAGGGATCTTTATAGCTTTAAATTTATGAAACCTGCATTTTACTAATGGAGGCATGCAGCACTGAGCATCTCAAGATATGAATACAATTTCACAGAGTATACTCATTTTGTTTCCTAGTATATGTAGTATTTTACTGCATACTCTTGAAATACTCAGGTAATTCACTGATCCTTCCTTAGAAAAAGATATTTTAGTGTCTGGAGTTATTAATTTATTGTTCCACATAAGTGTATTTCAACATGATTTAATCAAAAAGATTTGTAACATCCATCGTTAAGTTATGTAAATGATAATGTGCCTTCTGCTCCTTCAGTACATTGTAATTGTGCTGGAATTATCTTTATGTGATCGTAAGAAAATGTCTTTTAGGATTCAATTCCTCTTCTAAATCAAAATGAATTGTTGTGACATTGTCTGCCTTTGGAAGGAGTATATATGCTCTGTGATGCATCATCAAGAGAAAATGTATAATGCAAGTTTCATTTCTCTTAAAGCACAGTTTCAAGACAAAGGGGACCCTATTTTAACTACTTTTAATAGCAATGCAGACTCTCCCTTCCTTGCACTGCTTTTGAGCTGTGCCTTTCCTGTGTGTACTTTCTGTAGATATTTATCCGTGGTATATCTAATGAGAGTCAGCATTTGAATTCAGGTTACTACTTTTTTATACCATCCACTCCCATGAGAAATGTCATTTTAGCTTAAGTTAGGCTTGTGAGATTTATTGTATTTATTTATTTACTTCTGTCTATTTATTTGCTAACTTAGGCCGAACACTGATCTTTGTGAAATTGTTTTCTTACGGAGCCTGAGAGAATAAACTCAAGAAACATTATATCACATAAAATGCAATATAAGCTGTACTGCATAGTAGTAAACAATGAACAATGACAAAAAATGAAAAACAGTGTCCAAACAATAAAAAGTAATGTAAAATACTTGGAAGGTAGTTTGTACAGTATATTCACTATAATGGATGTATAATGGCAAATTAATATGTATGATTTTCCACATTATACAGGTGTCCATTTGAGAACGACAACAAATATCGGGTCTATATTACATATACGAACATTTAAATGTTCGAATCGCTAAAGATCGACCTTTAGCGATTGAACATTCAAATGTTCGAATATGTAACAAAACAATAAAAAAAAAAGAAAAAGGAAAAGGTTTAAGCAGGGGGGCAAGCCTCCTGCACCTCCCACGTGGGGGGCTGTGCCCCTCACACCCCCCACTACTTAAATATACCAAATCCAAGATAGCACTTCAGTGCACAACAGTGTGGAAATGGGAAATTTCCCATTCCCTACACTGTAGCACAATCTTGGAGTTGGTATATTTAAGTAGTGGGGGGTGTGGGGGATGCAGGGGGGCTTGCCCCACTGCTTACACCCTTTAGTTTTTTTTTTTTTTTTTTACTTTTTTTTTTTTAATTTTTATTCATATTCGATCATTTAAATGTTCGATCGCTAAAGGTCGATCTTTAGCAATTCGAACATTTAAGCATTCGGATATGTAATATAGACCCCAAATATCAATATCAAACAAACTGGATATGAGCAAATCTACAGTATATATCAAACATTTCCACTTTGTTTGGTATATAGGCTGTATTGCAGGAATAGAAAGAGGAGAAAACAAAAAATTTTAATATTGTAATTTTTTTTTTTTTGCAGGGATGGGAGTAAGAATGTTAAATGCATGTGTCTCAAAAATTACCCCTTTTTTGTAATGTGCTTCTCATCCATTTGAAGCAAAGTTCATCCATAATCGTATTCAAACATAACTTGGACTAGTGGATGGAAACATCACGAATTTACTCTGGTTTGGCACTTATGTTCCTAATGGACAGGGTCAGCCTGTGAACACTTGATATGTACAATACTATAATGTAACAGTAATTAAATTCCCTAGGGTATTGGATGGCCAGCAATATTTTATTAAATTTCCAATGGGGGATAAGCATGGCTATGCTTATAATGGCTCTTGGACCAATAGCCCAGTAACCAGTTATGAACTTATGCACTTTTAAGTGATTACTGCTATTAAGTTGGGTTTAGGAGTGCAGGAAGAAGAAGTAGCTAGGGAAGTCATGGATGAGGTGACTTTACAGTAATCTGTCCAAAATGAGTCTTCTGGTTTCTTGTAACTGGAAGCTTGATGAATTGCACAGCTAATTAATGAAAGCATCAGTAACTTGAATTGAATGGAAATTTCAGCATGCATGACTTGTGGCTCCTTGTATTACTTATTGATGTTCACATGTGTAACTGCATTATTGCAGATGACATTTGGTATACAGTTTCAGTGAGGTATCACGTAAAATAACAGTGTATGTAATTACTTTGTAATTGGGAAGATGGCACAGCTCTAATACTTGGAATACATTTTTTTCTTAATTCAAACATAGTTTTCCTGTAGTATTTCATTATCACATACATTTTTTACTGTGGTTAGCTAGAAAAATGTGCTATGAGAACACAGGCAACAAATAATATTGGCAGAAAGCCAATTCATTAATCACCAAAGACAATTCTCTTAATGTTCTATTTTCTTAAAAAGTAAACACCACCAGACAGAACCTCAAAGTTTTGGGTTTTATTGGGATGGCATCTAAGCTCCTCACATAGGAGTAGCTGTTTTGCACTTCTTTATCCTTGATAACAAATATAATTTATTGCTGGGTCGCCACATCTCACACTAAATACCTGCCCCTTTACTCTGACAACCCCAAAGTGCAAGCATAATTCTTACAGGCATCAGTTTTTAGCAGTGTCTGACGTAATTGTGATTGTGAGTGTCAAAAGTGGCTCCTGTCACCAATCTAGTACAACATTAGCAAGCATGTTATAGTTCCTGTAACTTTTATTAATTTATGGCAGGCTACAAACATGAGCAGAGTTTAGAGAGAAAAAATAAAGTCATGACTGACTCAGGGCTCGATAAGTTCCAGAACTAATTAAAGAAAGTATCAACAATTTGAATTGTGGCAAATTTCACACAGATACTTTGGCATGCATGATGTTTGCCTTTTTGCATTACATACAGTTCTTCATTGTAATTCTTACTAAAAATCTAAAAAAAAAAAAAAAAAAAAAGCCTTAGTGAAATGTGTCAGGAGAAGGTAAAGTTTTGAGGGCCCATACTGTGTCAGAATGTAGGCTTATATAGTGATGCAACATAGTATGATGCTTTAATTACATGGTAGATTTGGGGGAATATTAGTAGCTGACCTTTGGGGACACAACGAAATTGCAGCAATAGAAAATATACAATTTCAAATTTCATTTTTCCTGTTAAAGTACAACTTAAAGAAAACAGAGGACCGTATTTTAGCTAATTAGTAGCAATGCCGACTCTTTACTCCTTGCAGTGCTTCTTTACTGTGGCTTGCCTGTGTGTACTCTCTGTACGTATTCAGTTCAGGAGCACTGTAATATGGCACAGCTAGGTCTCGCTGTTGCAAAAATGCTATCTTTTCCATGCTCCACTGAGCCAACAAAGTACTTTCACTTTCTTTCTTCAAATTTTGTCTTGAAATGTTAATCCTACAACCACTAACATCTCTGAGATTGCAGGGTAATCTCTCACAAAGCTAGAAATACTGAATTTCGCATTTTGAATGACATTTCATTGTTAATTGGCCTTAGAAAAAGCCAAGAAGAATCCATACTGAAACGTTTCTTCATGCCACTGGCAAGGAAGGTATCAAGCTGTTTAACATAATTTTATAATGAAGAGGAAAAAGACAAAATTGCTATATTACAAAGTAAATTATGGGCATATTGTGAGCCATAGAAGAAGCTGCCATACGTGAGACATTTATTTGCTACTAAAAAAAAATCTGGAGGCTAAAGATGCTTATAACACTGATCTTAAGGCATTTATATCACGTGATCGAAAGATGAAAATAGTGAACACTATTTCATCGGCTCCAAAGCATCTAAACATGAAAATATCGAACATTCAGAACAGCAAATATTTTCCCATGGAAAAAATTTGCTGCTCCAAAACACATACGCACAACACAAGCACATCAAACAAACAGCAACCACACACATACACTTAAATTCCTACATCTAACGCTACACTAAACTAAACATACACTACTATCTACCCACTTACCTTAACCCAAACCCTAACCCTAAGGTCCATCACTATCGCACACTCACCTAACCCACGCCCTAACCCTAACTCACTTAAACTTCCCCTAACCCTAAAGTCTGTCACTATCGCATACACGCCTAACCCACACCCTAACCCTAACTCACTTAACCCGCCCCTAACCCTAACGTACAAACAATCGCACACTTACCTGAACCCAACCCGTAACTTTCCACCACAGCGTTAACGGCCAAATGAATTATTTCCCGAAGAAAGAATTCGCTGTTCTTCACCTTCGCTATTCTTAGTGTTCACTGAATAGTGTTCGATATCAGAACATTCGAAGTTTTAATACTTCGATGTTCTGATATAGACCCATCTTAAGCACATAGCATAAGACTGTCAATTTGTTTGATGCTTTTGTTATGAAAGAATAGCTTGTGGAATCAGACATCATCATTTAAGGGGCATAGTATTGAAAGAAGCTGATTTAAGAGTGGAAAAACATAGATGAATGTAGAATGAGTGAAGTGTTCAGTGTGCAACTTAAAAGTGTACAGAATAGCTTGAAGTGTGTAAAACAAACACTATACATGAAATAAAGTGACAATCAAGTTTACAATTCCAAGATATAGTAAACATAAAATAAAATTGCAATAGATAACTTGTTTTTAAGGTGGTGCCTGATAACAAATCAGCAGTCAGAAAACACAACCTTTGAAAGTGGGGCTTTAGACAGGAATAGGTGTACTGTAAAACTACAAGTCAACTTTGTAGACAATGTGGAGATGCTAATCATTTCTTCAGAGTTTATTTGAAATGAAAAGAAATATAACAGCAAGGTATTAGTGTTGTAGAAACAAAAGATTAGTCAAATGCAGGAAAGTTTGGCGATATTACTGAAGTACATTCAGTGAATACAGTGCACGCTAAAGGCAGTCTCCATGAAATCACTGATGTCCAGACTGAATGCATGCATGCCACTGATTGTGAATGAAAAGTGAAGTCTGGTTGTAAATTAAATTCAAAGCAGTTATGTTTAAACAGGATAGTTACACAGAATGCAACATAACAGTTGAAGCTATAAAATGTTGTGCCTAAATTGCATGTGTTGTAGATTACCATGCACTTTACTGTATTAATCAGGGCAGAACCTTAAGCCATTAGCATAGTCAATTTTAGGCACTAGTGAACCCTGTATTTGCTGGAGGCCCCTGGTCCTGGGGGGGGCACTCACAGTTAGTTATATTATTTTGATGTTGTGTTACTTTTGTCAAACAACAAAAGCTAGTACAGCAGTTTTGTATACTTAATAAACCATATGGGTAATAATAACCATTAGGATGCAGACTCCTTAAGATTGGTACCACTTCTCCTTAACAAAAAAAAAAAAATATATATATATATATATATATATATATATATATACACACACACACACACACACACACACACACACACACACACACACATTTCCCCTTTAAATCTCAAAATATTGAAATCTCGAATTTCAGTATCTCGAAACCATAAAGGCGAACGACTCACAATTCCGAAACCCAAAAGCATGAAACACACAATCACGAACATACATACACAATACTACACACAGCACACACACCATTCTACCCAAATCACACAAACTACACAACCCTACACTACACTGCACCCCCCACACTCTCGTACTTATATATACTAACTCCGAGATTGCACAAACAAAAAAAAAAAAAACCTCACACCCAGACTTACACAAATACACACACACACACACACACACACACACACACACACACACACACACACACACACACACACACACACACACATCACACATACACAAACACCAACACATCCAACACTCACAGTCATACTTCCACCTCCCTACCCTAACCCACACATACAACTTACAAAAACACTGGCATACACTCACTCATCTTAAATTCTGGACACCATCCCAGCCAAACACTTCAGTAACGTAGCATAAATGCATAAGCGTGGATTCGAGATATTTGGATTCGCGCTTATGCACTTTCGCTATTTTGAAGTTTCTCCTTTATGTTCTCGGGATACTGAAATTCGAGATTTCAGTATTTTGAGATTATAAAGGGGAACCACACAAACACACACACACACACACACACACACACACACACACACACACACACACACACACACACACACACACACACACATATATATATATATGTGTGTGTGTGTGTGTATGGTTGTTTTGACAGTGATGGGCACATTAATTTAATTAAATGTTTTATCATTGACATAGGGCCCTTGATTTAGTTAAATCCATCTGGTGGGTATTCTCTCCACTAAAACTAACATCATAGCTAATGTTAGTCACCAGTGATAACTTGTGAATGTGTAGGGCCCTCTAAAGCTAATGTGAGTTGGGGGGAAAATGAGGAGAAAAAAAATCATACATTCTCCATTAATGTATTCTGTCCTAAACAAGGTTGTGAGATAAGCCTGTTAGGATAAAGCCTGTAATCAGTGAATGAACATGAGAGAGATAAGCGCTAGAGATTATCATCTGGAAGTGAGTGGTCTCATTGTTTACATGGGATTTTAAGAAGAGCAGACATTCCTGATCAACTGGGATGGTTTCCTTTTTCCCCAAGTTTTATAAATACTGACAGGACACCTGCTACTATAATTCTTAACTTTGTTGCTCTGAAATTCTGGGTAAAGCCAAAAATAATTTCTGGAATAAAGTCTCAAACTCAGAAATATTTTTAAAATGTTACTACAACTCACTTAAGATGAAGATGAGCTGAAGAATTGAGATGTCATTGCACAACAAATACCAACTGAGAGGTTCAAATGTTTGAATTTGTATACTAAAATATTCAAGTTTTGTTCACATTTTTTCCTGTGTTGATAGAAACAGAAAAAAAATCAACTTTTACATAATCGAAATTACCATTAATCCTGATGAAGTATAACTGACCTATGAATCTTGAAGCTTTACAACCACATGCAGAGTGTTTATATCATTTAACTTCTTCTACTTCCCATCGATCACAAACACAGGGTAATTTACATTTCATGTTTTCTATCGCTCAGCCTGAAAAAGCAAAAATTACAGGCTGATTACAGACTGTCAAAAACAAGACATGTTGATTTGACTTACTAGCCAATCCACAGAAACACTATTGTGATGTATTAAGAAGGCCTTATTTGGTTATTCTTAAAACTTGAAAAAAAGGCAAAATTGCAGCTGTTAATTGAGCAACTATTTCTTTTAGATCAATTAATGCACATAGATCCCAAGAGATATGTTCACTAAAGTATGTATTACAATCATAATGGGATCAAGTTTGTATTTCACTTGGCAGAATGGATGTAATAAAACTCAAAAAAGGCATATGCTGAATGGCACAGATCTTTTTTAAAAAATACTTAACCCTCATTTTAATCATTATATTACAGATACATTTGATTTCAGGTATAAAAACAGATTTTGTAAATGTATTGTAATAATTTGTAAATTTTTATGATTCTCTCTACTCAACTTTATATTCTTCAGAAGAAACAAATTCCAGATTATGGTTTTATTTCTGTAGATGAAATATTTTATAACCTGTATATAACTGATATACAAAATATTATTAAGAATTTTGCATATAATATAGCTCTTAGACCAGATTCTATTCCACTGGAATTTTACAAATGTTTTGTAAGGTATTAATGCTAAAACTTTTGAAATTAGATAACTGCTTAATCATTTTCTCCAGCTTAGATCCATATTTTTCTTTAGCTAAGTTAATTTTTTTAAACTTCAAAAAAATACTTAGATACTGATATTTATTCGCCTACAGCAATTCTTAAGTCTGACAAAATTGTTACAAAATTAAGAAACATATTCTTAATAAACAAAATTAAATATCAAATGCACCCAAATCAGTTTGTCATTGTTCCTGAAAAAATAAAATAAAACAATGTGCATGTTAAATCCTGTATTATAAGCCATTATTTCTAATGATTTCTAATTATAAAAATAAAAGAAATTCAAACTCCTAAGGCCTTTGTTACGCTTAATGCAGAAAAAGCTTTTGGTGTGGTAAATAGGATTTTTTATTTAAGCTTTTATGTATGTTAAAGCCCCCAACTACAGTTTTAGAGCAATTGAAGCCTCTTTTCTTAATATTAAATATTACATCAGAATTATTAAGTTGACCTCAAATTTATTAATGTAAGCATAAGAAGTTAGACAACAGGGCCTATACTATCTGCATCTCTTTTTCTCATATATTAATCCAAGTTTAGATTTTCTGGGGACAGATTCATTAATTAAACAATTTCTATTAATAAGTACATCATAAAGCTAACAGCATATGCTGATGCTTTATTAATAATAGTTTCCAGTCTGGGGACCTCAATAAATTGAATTTTATTTAATTTACTTTAACTTAAAGATATCACTGGCTGTAAAGTTAATTTTAGTAATTCTTGCCTTTAATTTCTAGTTATAAACTTTCATCAGGTATTCTAAAAATAATTGCATTAAACATTTAGGTTAGATTTCTAGTTATGACTCAGATTATATATAGAAGAATATCTTTTAAATACTTATGATATTATGAAAGGAATAATAGCTAAATGTTAAAACATAAATGTATTTGTAACGTATTTAAACTAAATATTTTTCCATACTGGGCTTTTCTTCTTCAAAATTCTCTTCTTTCTCCAGAAATAAAATGGTATAACAAATTCAAATGAATTGGGAGACATTAATTTTGGAAAGGTGTCTCTTCTAGGATACCATAGGACCCATGCAATAGGATAGGTTATAACATTTAAGATCCCACTTTTTTGATATTTTATTCAGATTTTCATAAGTTATTTAAATTGGATTTTAGTATTTCCAAATAGCTTTAATAATATAATTTACAGAAAATGGCAATTGAGATCGTCAATATGGCTTTATTCTATAATAGTAAGATTTCTGAGACATATACATTAAAATATTTAATTTATTAACATGTAGTTAATAATTGCCATTAATACTTATTTTGATTTAGAGGATTGGTTACATAAAGGTCTAGCTTATGCGAGCCTACCCAAATGACCTTTACATCATTTCATTACTAGTAATAATTCCATTCAAAATTTCCAGGAATTAAAATATCAGGTCAATTCTAAACAGCATAAAGAAAATAATTCACAACAAAAGTAAAACTTTCTCAAGGGAGAAAACACTATCTCTCCTCTATCTTCTTAGATCACTTTTTTAAAATCCAACTCAATTGAGAACAGAATAAATCCTTGAATTCTGAAATAAATAACCTTTGTCACATAAATATTTTATTAAATTATGGAGCCTTTCTAAAACTTATTTAAATCTTATACGAACAGCACTATCTAACTAAAGATTTTATCAAGCATATATTAGATTCCAACTAGACTTGGACATCAATTCCTACTAAACTGTGTTGCCATAATTATAATATTAAAGGTTCTTGTACTCATATGTGGTGGATATGTCTTGGGATTCACAAATGGTGGGTAAAAATCAATCAAATGTTCTCTCAGATTACCAGCTTACAAATGGATTGCTCTCATGTTTTATGAATTTTATGTTTTAACTTTAATTTACCAAAACAAGTCCTCAATTTGTTGTATTTAAAAAATTAGGCAACTAAATGATTAATTTTATCAGCATAGAATCAATATTTAGCAGATAGTTCTAAATTACTATTACAAGACTGGTATTTCATGCTTTCTCAATGTTATAGTTTAGAACAAATAGATAAATCACACACACACACACACACATATATATATATATATATATATATATATATATATATATATATATATATATAAAAACAAACATTCCAAGTGATGAATCCAGTGCATAGAAATGATCATGAACATGGATTCAAAGATGGTCGCCATTCTGTAGACACTGCATATCTACAGCTCTCCAGATACTCGGAATAAAAATCAACCCTGAGGGTATACTACAAGATTTTTTACACTAATTGTTGGCTATATCTATTCTACTACAACTAAATATTGCTTGAGAGGTGAAAGAACAGGAGGAAATTAATCAAACTCACAGGATTAGAGCTGATTGTCTGTCTGACTCTGAACAGAGTATTAAACAAAGGAACTGCCTGACTAGTAATCGTGGATATTTACTAGTTAGTTATACTAGAGTTTTGCTTTGCTTCACAATGTCAAAAGAGGAAAAAAGTATGGAAACAACAACAACTAAAACCAAATTATCAGCACTTCAGTCACCAGAAAAGGATTCAACAATAAAAAGGCAGAAGACTATAAAACAGCAGGAACTTTTAAAAGCTGGAATAACAAATAAACCGGATCAACTGGCTAACATGGAAGATATTAAAACTGCTTTATTGCCCATTCAAGAAGCTTTGAAAGAACTATGAAACCAGGTACTTTCTTTTGGTGCCACATGCAGTCAAATTCTTGAAAGGATGGATAAATCGGAAGCTAGAATATCCGAAAATGAGGACAGAATAACATTGCTTACAAAAAAAACAGACATTCATGACATGGATATCCAGTCTATGCAAAATAAAATTCTGGACTTGGAGGCAAGATCCAGAAGGAACAACATAATTATTAGAGGAATTCCAGAAACTATCCAATATAATGATTTAATTTCTACCATCATACAAATATTCGAAATATTGTTCAATGACTCTGACATTGCTAAGCAAATAGTTATAGAAAGAGCCCATAGAGCTCTCAGAGAAACACAAGCCTTAAACATTCCTAGACCAGTCTACGTCAAAATACTCAACTACCAGGATGTAAATAAAATAATTCTAACTGTTAAAAAGAATGGAGGTTATATTATGTGGCAAAATAATAGAGTTTCTATGGGTCAGGATTTACCATTGCAAATAAGACAAGCCAGACAAGCATTATCTCCATACTGTAAGTTCCTCATTGAAAAGAACATTAAATTTCAAATGAAATACCCTAACACATTAATTTTTACAGTTGATGGATCCAAATATTCCATATCTACAAAAAAAGAAGCAAAAGTTACCTTTCTGAAGATTTTTAAGTCTCTTCCAGCTTCGGAAGCTTAACTTGGCCATTCAGTCTGTTTTCAGCAACGTGGATACTGGGATTCCATGCTTACTACGTCTCGAGGCTCCAAAATCCTTTGTTCTTTTTTCTTCACCAGGCCTCTTGGTAAATATTTACTTAGTTTCTTTTTGCAGCTCCAGCCCATCCACGAAGATTTCCCGAACTTTAATGGCTTCTACGAACTGTATCCCTTCGCGAGGTAACAGGAAGTCCTTTGGGTGCTGCTGAGGGTCCGCTTTCGAGGTGGCACATCCGGAAGTCTGTCCACGTAATGGTTCCCCCATCGCGAAGTCGAAGACAGGATTACATGACCAGGAAGTAGAAACATCTTTGTGGAAGAAGGGAAAGCTAGTTGGACTGTAAAACGAGTGTCCGTGGACATTTAATGTATGTTACAGCTTTTATTTCTTTAAAGGGAACTGTGAATCCATTCAGGTAGGATTAAAACTGAACTAATAATGTACTGGTTAAAATGTGTTATTTAACTGAATGGTAGAAGTAGGATAACTTTATCATAATTATGCTATTTTCTTAGGTAGTTTTTCCTGAATGTGGTTGTACTAATAGCATAGTAGTATACTGTAATATTTATATTCCTGTCTTAATGATGTGTTTTATACTGCAAATGCTTAGATACAAAGGGGATTTAGTGTTGGGATAGTTAGTGGATTAAAAGACCAGAAGATATTATATCCTGGCATTTCTAGGAAAGTGAAGGCTATCTTCTTTTATACTGGCATGTGGTTCTGACTGTTTGGGGAACTCTGTTTTTTTATCATGCTATATATTCAAGTATAGTACCCAGTAAGCATAGTTAATGCTATTTGTATTCACCCATGTTACTGTCATTATAATGTTAAATAAGCTAGATTAGATAAACAAAGTCAGAGCTAATGCTATATTTATAGGTTAAATATTTGTTTTTTCTCTTTCCTAGATAACATAATATATAGTGAATTATCTTGAAATCAATAATGTTATTGTTTAATAGGGGTACTGTCATATATCTGTTTAGCTTAGATTTAAATAAGATAGTTAGCTATTTTAGGGTAATACAACCAATTAATATAACTAATATTATATGTGAACTATTAGAGAGGTAGAATAGTAATTTTGAATGTAGTAAAGATCATTTATGTTAACTAAATAATGTGTTCAAGAGCTGTGGATAGTTATCAGTGTTTATTAGGGAATGTTTTGGTTAGGCTTTGTAGAGTTAGATGTAGTATTTATAGGTTTTTTGCATGTTTTTGGTGTTTTATTTTGTAAGATAAAGAATAAATGTTTAGTAAGGCTGTGTACCCATAAAAGTTTTAACTGTGTAAAAAACCTATGTATGTCCTGGTCCAGGGGAATAGTGGATAGGCACTGGTTAGGGATGGGACGTCAAGATTGTTTCCAGATATTATATACTGTGCTAATACATTGGAATTTAGTATTGTCTCTTAATTTTAAAATATACTTAAAAGATTTAAAAATCTTAGTATGTAGATAGTAGACTCATGGAATACTAAAGGGCTCCAGAACTTGAAAAAAAGGAAATTATTTTTTCATTTATTTCTCCAGTCAAAGGCATGTTTTATTTTATTACAAGAAACCCATTTGACCAATGATCAATGGACTGTCCTTAAGAATAAGAAATGGATTAGAGAGGTGGTAGCTTCGGAAGGGACAACTAATAGTGCAGGGGTGGCGATTATTATTAAAAACCAATATCAAGAGAAAATCCTAGATTTTAAAATAGACAAAGAGGGAAGATGGTGTTATGTGATTCTTTCATCTAAACTTTATGATAAACCGGTGATACTTCTTAATATATATGCCCCATGTACCAATCAACAACTTTTTATAACATCACTCTATTTTATCCTGAATCAATATAATAATTACTATATAATAATAGGAGGTGATTGGAACACATACCAAGATCCCACATTAGACAAATCAAGTTCATACAGGTCCTTTAATAAACAAGCAGTGATAGCACTACAGGAACTTAAAACAGATTTTAAACTATATGATCCATTTAAATGCACAAATAATCAAATGAATGCAAATAACTTTACATTTTATTCAAGTTGTCATAAAATGTGGTCCAGGATCGATTTTTTTCTAATTTCAGACGTACTAATGTCTTTTGATCCCTATGTATCCATACAAGCTAGACATTTGTCGGATCATTCTAGGATTACATTAACTTTCAATAAGGACACTAGTCATAATATACGTCTTAGAGGTTATAATTGGTCCTTAAATCCATATTTATTAAATAAAGAAGATATAATAAAAGAAGTTCAAGAGACCTTTAATCAGCTATTAGCTAATCTTTCTAAACACCGACATCCGTCTGACATAGAATGGGCAACGACCAAAGCACAAATAAGAGGAATTTTTCTTCAAAAGGCTACTTATTATAAGAAAATACATTCGAGAGACATACAAGAATTGGAAACTAAAATTAAATTACTGGATCAGGATTTGATGGGGAATTATAGTAAACAAACTGAAACGGAGTTATTAAAATGTCAGAAGGACCTTTTTTACTACAAAATAGTAAATTATCATTTTATGAACAGAAAATGCTGGTAAAATATGCTAATCATATACAGACCCCTTCAAAAGCACTAGCGCGTATCATTAATCAATCGAAAATACCTTCTCAAATTTCTGAAATACACTTTAACAATAAAACATACACCAATACTGAAGACATTATGAATGCTTTTGAATTAATATTTTCTCAAGTCTATGGTGAACATATGGAATTAATTATAAATAAGAGTAATAATGACTTTCTGCAGAAGATTATATTTCCGAAAATTGGTGATGAGTTTCATATGAACTTAGTCAAACCAATTTCCTCAGAGGAGATAACAGATACAATTAAGAATTTGAAGCCACATAAAGCTCCAGGACCAGATGGTTTGACCACGGAATTTTACAAAACTTTTAGTGATACATTGGGGAAAATACTTCCACATGTATTTAACTATATAATTAATAATAAAATTAATGACCCACACTTTAATGCTTCGAAAACTATTCTTATACCGAAAGAGAATGCTGATTTGCAAAATCCGGATAACTATAGACCTATTTCACTTTTGAATATAGACATGAAAATTATGACATCGATTTTGGCTAATAGATTGAAGAAGGTAATTGACCTGATAATATCAGAGGAACAAGCTGGTTTTCTAAATGGCAGACAAACTACAGATAATACGTTATCACTTCATACACTGATTTCTTATGCCACTCACAGAAATTTTAATGCTTATGCACTCATAATTGGCGCGCAAAAAGCATTTGATAGAGTTAATTTAGAATTTTTGTTTGATATTTTATCATATTTTAATATACCTCAAGACTTTATTTTAACATTAAAAAAACTATATAATAATCCCTATACAAATCTAGTTATTAATAAAAATCTCTCAAAAAGAATACAAATTAAGAATGGTACCCGTCAAGGATGTCCGTTATCTCCTATATTATTCAATCTATATTTAGAACCATTATTTCTACATATCAAACAAAATATCTATCACAATGCCCCAATAATATATGGTACGAAAAGTTCCATGGCTGCTTTTGCGGATGATCTAAATATTTACTGTACGACACCTGTATTACACTCATCTCACTCTATATAAATTCAACTCTAAAAACTCACCTAAATGCCCATATTGTATAGATCAAACGGCTGACCTTTTACACATGTTCTGGAGTTGTAAATGTATTTTCAAACTTTGGAGTTCTTTAAAAATTCAATTACAAAAAATGGGATATCAACAGTCTACACTTTCTTGGGAGTTTATGATTCTTCATATTCCTCCGATTAATTTGGATAGATCCCAAAGGATCATACTCATAAATATTTTCCTGTTAATGAAGCTGTATATAGCTACAAATTGGCTGAATCCATCCCAGACTTCATGGGAAAACTTTAAGAGTGTAGCGATAAAACATATTTTAGCGCATAAATTACTAATTAAAGATCATAAGAAAAATATAAATAATACAAAAATATGGGAGCAAATCTTTAATATTGTGTTAGCTTAAGGTTCCAATCCACTTTTCTCCGGGAAGTACATACTAAATATGGAGCTTAGTATAGCTAAGCCTTATATTATACTAGATTTTTATTTTCTCTTCATTTAATACCCATCTAGAAGTTTATATTAATGTATAATGACTTTATATGAAGAATCATAAACTCCCAAGAAAGTGTAGACTGTTGATATCCCATTTTTTGTAATTGAATTTTTAAAGAATTCCAAAGTTGGAAGCATTCATGTATATATTGTAAATATGTTGTGGAATTGTATTAACATTTGGAAAAGAATAAAGACTTATTATTGAAAAAAAAAAAAAAGAAATGATCATGAACACAATATTCAGAAAAAGTTCCAGCACTCAAAAATAATAAAGTAGTCAATCCTTTATTTTATAGAACAACAAGCAGACTGTGGTTTTGCCTAAAGTAGACTTTTTCAATGCTTACTAATCTATTAAATTTTTGTCATTTAAATACCGATCTGCTCACAGCTTTTCAAGTCACGTGATTACAACAAACATCAAAATACAATAACTAAACCGTCAAATTTAATCAAATATACAAAATACTTCTTAAATTGACAAATAAATATAAATTATATATATATATATATATATATATATATATATATATATATACTGGAAAATATATATGTTATTGTAAAAAAGAACAGAAAAGGCAAGTTACCCAATATCTTTACCATAAGTGACTATCTATTATCTATTGCTCCCATCTTGTGGTGGCATCTTAGCACTACATTTCAAATGCCTCTATTTGTTTATCGAATTCCTTACCAAAGGCCAGCCCTGCATCTTGAGATGCATGGCTAGGTTTAAAAAGACCCTTGTGGTCATTACCCTAGTAAACACCTATGAACCTAAATCCATCTTCAGTCTCTTCCATTTTAAATGCTAGTTCTTCTGTACCTTTAAATATTGTTGAACATTGTATGCCACTGTATATACTCTAAAATAGGAACTTTCTAACATTCCTGTAACTTATATCTATTTTAGGTCTCTCCCTTTTTACTTAAAGCCTTTACACATTTCTAGGGCACTTTTCCGTTATCGGGGTAACACTGTTAACACAATCGTTCAGCTGTAATCCAGTTCCTTAGCATGTGTGTTAACCACATTTCTGTACAAATTATTTGCTGTAATAATTTATATGTAAAAAATAGAAGTTATTTTAAATTGTACACACATCTGGTTAACAGACACATTAAGGTCTTAGATAACAGCTGAACAATCACGTTTAAAGTATTGCCCCGCTAAGTTACAAAGACAGAAAGTAAAAAAATAAAGAAATACTTCCAATTCAAATAACAGGCCTTTATTTTTTTTTAAATAGTCCTAATATGGTGATATATACACCACATTACCTGGCATGAAATGAACTATCTCCCTTTACAGTGTCGTAATTTACATTTCATTCATGCAGTACTCAAGTGGCAAAACTTAAAGATGTACCCATGCTGAATATATTTCATCAAGCGGATTTTACTTCTCCTTGGGTCATGTGAAATTATGTTAAAAATACAGGGAAATGGCTATGTATAGGTTGGCTGTGAAGTGCTTACAACACACAGCTTGTTAAGATTCGGCTTGGACTTGAATTAATTATGTAAACCCCTCATAAAATAAAATGTTAGTACATCCCAACAGTGGTCATTTCCATTGTCAGCGATGCCTTGCTAAATCAGTGTCTGATGCTTTAAAAAAAAAAAACGCTTTACTGTTTCATGATTCTCATTGCATGCTTGCAGCCACAAGATGCCAACTAAGTACAATTACAGATTTAGATTAGGACTTTTTGACTAATACATATCATAGTATGCATCTTATGCCTATTATGGAGAAATACCTCTATAGTACTCTTTTTTTTTTTTTTTTTTTACTATTCTGTTGTCGGGCAAACAGTGTTGATACGGCTGCTGAGCTCCAATGTCACTGTCAAACCATGCATTTTTGATGCTAATGTTACCAGGCATGTGTCAGATAATTACATGGATAATATTTAAAAAAAGAAGCTGTAACCACTACATTTTCCACATACCCGTTAAGATTAACATCACAAATACACAGTTAGACACTGAATTCGGAGCTCAGCAAGTGCATTAACAGTGTTGCCCCGATAACGGAAAAGTACCTTTTCTAGATTTGCAACATCTTTGTCATCCACACTTTGAGTCTATCATATTTTTGTTAAAGTCATCCTTACCTTTACTGTTCAATGTTTATCTCATTATTCTTGTATTCCCTTTACTATAAATTTTTGAACCTTTTCTTAGCTTTTTCTGACATAGTGCATACTTTCCATATTTGTATTCCAATATATTTCACTTCAGCATTTCCAGTTATTTAACACTGTATTTTTTTCAATGTAAACATTCTAATCATTATTTGCTTTAGAATCTTTGAAATTCTAATAGGATAGAACTATCTCTGTAGTCCTCCCTACATTGTCTGCCTGCTGTATACAGTCATCAAGAAACATATTGGAATAAGCTCTTCTCCAAGTTTTCCTCCCAGCCTTTTCCACTTTCTCCTGCTTCTTATGGCATGTACCTCCACTACTAGTAGAAATAATCTTTGTAACAAAGGTAAGTCTTGTTTTGTTCTCTGTGGACATTAATTGCCTTGAAAACACTTCTCTTTATTTTATTTATGTTTCTTGCTCCCAATATAACACCTTTATTCTGTTATTGTACTTCTTCACAATGCTTAACCTTTCTAGTACTGTTCAGAGGAATAACCATTTTGCTGAATAAAATGCTTGCTTTGTATCAAATAATACTATATAGCCATCTCCTCTAGATGCAATTGTTTTACCTTATCTATCATCATCATCTTCTTTCGACTGTTCCTGTTAGGGGTCGACACAGTGGATCATCTGTTTCCATTTCTTCCTGTCCTCTGCATCTTGATCTGTCACACCAACCACCTGCATGTCCTCTCTCACCACATCCATAAACCTTATCTTTGGCCTTCCTCTTTTCCTGTTACCTGGTAGCTTCATCCTTAGCATCTTTTTCCCAATATACTCAGCATCCCTTCTCAGCACATGTCCAAACCAACGTAATCTTGCCTCTCTGGCTTTGTCCAACCTGGGCTGACCCTCTAATATACTTATTCCTAATCCTGTCCACCCTTGTCACACCCAGTGCAAATCTACATCTTTAACTCTGCCACATCCAGCTCTAACTCCTGCCTTTTTGTCAATGCCACTGTCTTCAACCCATATAACATAGCTGGTCTCACTACCCTCTGTAGACCTTACCTTTCACTCTTACTGGTACTCGTCTGTCACAAATCACTCCTGACACTCTTCTCCACTCAATCCATCCTGCCTGTACTCTCTTCTTCACCTCTCTTCCACACTCACCATTACTCTGAACTATTGATCCTAAGTATTTAAACTCATCCACCTTCACCACCTCTACTCCTTGCATCCTCACCATTCCTCTATCCTCCCTCTCATTCACACACATATATTCTGTCTTAGTCTTGCTGACCTTCATTTCTCTTCTCTCTAGAGCATATCTCCATCTCTCCAGGGTCTCCTCCAACTGTTCCCTACTCTCACTACAGATCACAATGTTATCTGCAACCATCATAGTCCACAGGGACTCCTGTCTGATCTCGTCTGTCAACCTGTCCATCACCATTGCAAATAAGAAAGGGCTCAGAGCTGATCCTTGATGTCATCCCACCTCCACCTTAAACACATCCGTCACTCCCACCACAGACCTTACCGCTGTCACATTACCCTTGTACATATCCTGTACCACTCTTACATATTTCTCTGACACTCCCGACTTCCTCATACAATACCACAACTCCTCTCTAGGCACCCTGTCATATGCTTTCTCTAAGTCTACAAAAACACAATGAAACTCCTTCTGACCTTCTCTGTACTTCTCCATCAACACTCTCAGAACAAACATCGTATCTGTAATGCTCTTTCCCGGCATGAAACCATACTGCTGATCACTAATCATCACATCCCTTCTTAACCTAGCTTCCACTACTCTTTCCCATAACTTCATGTTGTGACTGATCAATTTAATCCCTCTGTAGTTACTATAGCTCTGCACATGACCCTTATTCTTAAAAATCGGTACCAAAACACTTTTTCTCCATTACTCAGGCATCCTTTCACTTTCCAAGATTTCATTAAACAATCTGGTTAGAAACTCCACTGTCATTTCACCTAAACACCTCCATGCTTCCAGAGGTATGTCATCTGGACCAACAGCCTTTCCATTCTTCATCCTCTACATAGCTATCCTTACTTCCTCCTTACTAATCCATTGCACTTCATGATTCACTATCCCCACATCATCCAACCTTCTCTCCCTCTCATTCTCTTCATTCATCAATCCCTCAAAGTACTCTTTCCATCTGCTCAACACACTCTCCTCGCTTGTGAGTATGTTTCCCTCATTATCCTTTATCACCTTTACCTGCTGCACATCTTTCCTTGTTTGGTCCCTCTGTCTAGTCAATTGCTACAGGCCCTTTTCTCCCTCCTTAGTGTCCAACCTTTCATACAACTCTTCATATGCCTTATCCTTAGCCTTCACCACCTCCCTCTTTGCCATGCACCTCATCTCCTTATACTCCTGTCTACTTTCTTCATCTCTCTGACAATCCCACTTCTTCTTTGCCAACCTCTTTCTATGTATACTCTCCTGTACTTCCTCATTCCTCCACCATGTCTTCTTGTCATCCTTCCACTGTCCAGATGTCATACCAAGCACCTTTCTAGCCGTCTCCCTTACTAACTCTGCTGTAGTTATCCAGCTATTTAGTAACTCTTCACTGCCACCCAGTGCCTGTCTTAACTCATCCCTGAACTCCACCTCACAATTACCCTTTTTCAGTTTCCACCATTTGATCCTTGGTGCTGCCCTTACACTCCTTCTCCTCTTCTTGCTCACCAACATCATCCTACAAACCACCATCCTATGCTGCCTAACTACACTTTCCCCGGTCACCACTTTACAGTCTACAATCTCCTTCAAACTGGCCCTCCTACATAAGATATAATCCACCTGTGTGCATCTTCCTCCACTCTTGTATGTCACCCTATGCTCCTCCCTCTTGTTAAAATACGTATTCACCACAGCCATGTCCATCCTTTTTGCAAAATCCACTACCATCTGACCTTCTGCATTCCTTTGCTTAACACCATACCTACCCATCTCTTCCTCATCCCCTCTGTTCCCTTCATCAACATGCCCATTGAAATCTGCTCCAATCACCACTCTCTTACCCTTGGGTACAGTCATCACCACTTCATCCAACTCACTCCAAAATTTTTCTTTCTCATCCATCACACACCCAACTTGTAGAGCATATGCACTAACAATATTTATAATTGCACCATCAATTTCCAGCTTCATAAACATCACTCTATCCGACACTCTTTTCACCTCCAAAACACTCTTAGCATACTGTTCCTTCAGGATAACTCCTACATCATTTCTCCTCCCATCCGCACCATGATAAAACAATTTAAACCTGCCTCCGATACACCTAGCCTTACTCCCCTTCCATCTGGTCTTATACTCAAATTAGCTACCATTTATCTGCAGATCATCTGCCTTTAACAAACTCACAACTGGCATGCTTTAATCATGTCCAGCAAAAGTTTCTTGATAGCTCTTATGAAGCCATAACTTTAAACATATCTTGCATTCACATTCATTAAAGATACAGGCTGATAGTTCCCTGGCTCCATGTTTCCACCTCTTCTTTAGGTAGAACATTCACCCTCTCCCTCTTCACTGTCTAGTAAATAGCTGCTTTTAGACCCTTCGTTATATGTTATTGCCAAATCTGTTTTAATTTGGGCTTTAATATATGCAAAATTTGACAGGCGGACCATCTCTTCCCTTTCCTTTCCCTTCTTTAGTCCTCTTCTATTTCTTCTGCAGTTATATCCAAATTCAGTGCATATTTAAAATGTTCTCATAGTTGTCATTCTGGTCTTTTCTGCAAGTAAATATACCGCTAGTTTAACTGATGTGTAGACTGAACATACCTCTTCTATTTTTTTATTATCCTTCTTTCTTCTTCAGTTGACTCCTCTTCGTCTGACTTCAGTCAAGCTGTCATGTTCAATGTCATCCTTTGCTTTACATTGCACGCTACTTTCTCATTTTCCTCTTGCCCCCATCAAAATTCTTCTACTTCCTTCAGTCCCTCTTCTGTTATTGTTTCTACCACTTGTATTTGAAACTTTAGCCTTAATTCTTCTTCCTTTGCTGTTATTTTTCTCTCTTTCTCTTCACACCTTTTATGCTGCATCTTAGTTGATCTTATTGCCTACATTTTAGCGACTTTAAACTGATCAAAGCATAATTAGACAAAACAAACTAGCTGAAACTTCACCACCATAAAAACCTATTAAAATGCATTTTTGCAGGGGACAAGCCCTCACTCTTACTTTTAAAGCTAAATTCACGGTTGCATGATTGCAGAGAATAGAAAAAAATCCACAACCAGTGATTTACTAACAGCACATATATAGAATCTACACTGGCAGTAATTTCTAAAAGGAAACATGATCAGGGAGCTCAGTATTAGGAAAGTGAACTCAGTGAGACTGAATCTCATCCACTTCACACTCAAGAGAATTGTAGGATAATGAATCTTATCTCTTGGTTTGTTATAACTTTTTCTAAGCCCTTCATTATTCTTTCTGCATCAATCATCAAGAATCAGGCGGGGGGGGGGTGTTGAGGGATACATAACCACAAGTATTTGCATAGTGAGACTGTAGCCTGCCAACTGTAGGGGCTGACTGTAGAAATGACCAAAGGAGGTAAAATCTGCAATGACTAAATACTCTAGTCCCCACAGCATATAGATTTTCCCTGGGACATGCTGCTAGATGAACAAATGAAGCAGTGAACCACAACTGTGGCCAATGGAAAAATAAGATAACATAAGTGCACGCAGTATGTCAGATAACTATATTCTCTATACCCCACAAGTCACCAGACACCTCAGATTGCAGAAGTACAACTGTGTGGTATGGTAATGAATGGCCATTGACAAATGCTGCATTTTGAGTGAGGGAGGATTGTGAAATTCTCAGCCCAGTACATAGAAGTTTTCCCAGCCATGATCTGAGTTCCTAGGCACTGCAGCTGCAGAGCAAAGCCTGATCTCAGTCGCAACATGTGTGGGCTACAAGCAAACTCTTCACTCCAGTACAGAACATACCCCATCTGGTGCACATAGAGTACACACACCAACATATGGCACTATAGCTGTTTTTCCTTATGTATGTGACTGACTGCTGTGGTCCTTGCTGTCAGGGCATCCTCCTATGGTCTGATGTGCAGCCATCACTGCTTGTTTTCCCTGGATATTAGTATTCCACTTCAGAGTGCCATTACTGTAATGGCTAGAGCCTTTACTACTTCTGTTGCCTTTTCTTTGTGGGGTACATTCTCCAAGGGAAAATATCTATGGCTGTGTGTATGTCCCTCAACCTCCTAGCCTGATTCCCATAACGTATCCTTTCTCTAAGAGTACTTTAATTCTGTCCCATCATATTTTCCCAACTTTCCTCTGTCTTCACTTTTCTCATCTATCCTTTGCCTTACTTGCCACCTTAGCTGGATTATTCTTCTGTTTTCCCATTTTCACCCTCACATTTACAATTTATTTACCTTCATTATTAAAACACAGTGCCAATTGTGCATGATCTGATGTTGGCAATTTGTTTCTAATTTAACTACCTGTTTCCTTACCAGATTTCCAATTTGCTTCTAATTTTGCTACCTAATTCCTTACCAGATTTCCAATCAAAACTTATCCATGCTCATCTGGGAGTCACTGTCTCAGAAGAATATATATTTCCTGTCTTACTTATTTGATTCCTTCAAATGTATTTACATCTCTCATGCACCATTATTCCCTTTAGTTCTTCATATTGTCCCTTTTCTTACACATTCTTCCCAAGCAATCCAGTTTTTCTTCTGTTGAATGCTGAATACCTGCTCCTTACATAAAACCCATCTCTTGGTCTCTTTTCATTTCCTCCCATACTTTAAAAAACTGACTGAGAAAGCTTCTGTCTTTATTGTTTGGGTACAAATAGTCACTGTATTTTACTTTCCTCAGTTCACCCCTGCCATATTATGCATATTCCTTTCCATCTAACTTCAACCTTTGTTCTGATCGCAATGAGTTACAATCAGAATATAACTTTTCCTTCCTCCTCTGACATGATCTCTTTCTGCTGTAGATACCCCTTTGATCCAGTCTTATTAGTTTCTTTTAACTTTACCATAGTCTGTTTTTTTGTCTGGTTTCTAAATTTTTCTCCACCTTTTTATTGGATTTGACATCTCCCACATAACCAGCCTAATCTGTAATGTTTTTGTCCTTACTTCATCTTTACTGCCTTGCTTTCCTTTCTCCTGCAGCTTCCTTTCACTTCCTGAGTTTGTTAGAAAAGCAATTCTGCACCTTCTCCCAGCTTTGGGAACATACCACACCTGAGTTCATAGGTTCATAGGTACTTCTTAGGCTATTGATCTGTGAGGATCTTAAGAAGCCTAGTCTTACCTTCTCATGGTAGTTTTTAGCCCTTATATTTTGCATATGAATAACCCAGAGGTAGGCAGAACAAGGATATGTTGAGAAATGTATTTGTTGCCCCTTTCCATGAGGAACACGGGTGCTAAACTGGGAATAAACTTGCAGTATCCCATCCATTCATCCAAATTATATTTGAATAGAGTAAGAGAAGTACTTTGGTTTATGTGGAGTGGAAGATGGTTCAACAGAAGAGGTATTCTCTGTGATACATACCTATCCCTCCAGCATGTTCTATTTATATTGCAAAAGAGATTGAGATCCCCTCAGTGGGTGTTCATGCTACCTTTGAACTTGTGAATGTGTAATACGTCTGACACGATAGGGTCTGCTGAGGCTCTATATATGTGAGGCAGAGGTTGCCTCTTAATATTTTTTATGATACCGAGAAGAGAGATAAGGCTTTGAGATGGTCTGCAAAGTTTTTGTGATTCAGGCCCTT
Organism: Protopterus annectens; assembly: GCF_019279795.1. Lineage (NCBI taxonomy): Eukaryota > Metazoa > Chordata > Ceratodontiformes > Protopteridae > Protopterus > Protopterus annectens. Next base: position 23,723,277 of record NC_056751.1, on the reverse strand, counting down.
GATTTCTTTCATGGGAGAATGCTGTGGTTGTTACAGTTGTGACAAGTGTTTGGACAGGTACATACTGAGTGGGGTGTTATATTCAGTCTTCAGTCTGTGTATGTGTCTCTGTCTGTCTGTGTATGTCTCGGTCTGTCTGTGTATGTCTAGTATAACTTGTAATGTACAGTTCTTGTCTTCCCCTCACAGGTGTTGATGTAGGTGCATTGCCCTCCTGTGGTCCACCTGATGTTAGTGTCCCCACAGACTCTAGCAGTGATGATGATAGTATGATTGAGGCACAGGCAGGGTTGTCAGGGGCTGAATCTGTGCCATTGGTTGCCATTCCACCTGTCTCACCCTCATCCTCGCACACAGTTCCCCTGCCTGCACATACCCCATCACCGCCATCCATAGAGGATGGACAGTTGGCAGGTGGTATCATGGAACAGGGAAGTGTGGTGGCTATGGAAGGTGTGCCTGCACACAATGATCCCAGTCAACAGACTGGTGATGTCCCACACAGGCATGTGCCGAGCGCTGCTCATAGGAGGACCACTGGCCAACATGCCCGTGCAAGACCAAGCACATCAGCTGGAGTCACCAGACGCATGTTTCGGGCTGTAATGGAGGCACAGGCATTTGCTGAACTGCACAACAGAGAAGGTCTGAGGCTTCAGAGGGCTGCTATCTGTTTATTAACTGACAACATCCAGGCACTTGCAAATGCTCATGATCATCTTGCAGATGTTTTGGATCGGCGATTGGGTGACATGGTGGAAGTCCTTGACCGTGGCATGTCAATCCTCGAGCATGGAATGTCTGTGCTGGAACATCTGGTGGGAGTGAGGATTTGGGCATGTGGACATAGGTCAGCTACAGCACCTGTTGAAGGTCTGCGTGAACATACTACTGCACATGCCCACTCCCATAGTGGTGGTAGCAGCAGCAGTGCAGCTGGTGCTGTGCAGTCCACACCAAGACACAGCAGACCATGTGCACGTGGTCCTGGATGGTCCCGGAATGACAGACACTGCACAACCTCATAATAACAGCAGGACATTGGCTCATTGTTTTAGTCTAGCAGTTGCCCTCATACCATGATATTACTGTGTGTGGCATTAATGTGCTTGGTAGCAAATGACCCATGTAAGGTGACGGACAGTGGCAAAACTTGTGTATATGACCAATGTGAGATATACTTAGGGTAGCAGTCCTGCTAATAATGACAACTACTAACACAGCCGGGAGAGGTCATCTTGACACCTGCGCCTCAGTACCATTACACAAGGTGGCTCACACATTATGCTTGCACATGCCACTGTTCCACTATAATGCCACTATCCACAACCTGCTATCAATGTATGCCTTTCACTGAAGCAAGGTGTGTGACACATGCTGTAGGTAGCATCCGCCTGTGTGACCCAGATAACCTATTGTCTGTCACGTCCACACATGTATGAATGTGTATATGTAACAAATATATGTCAGTACTTCATGTACATGTATACATGTGTATCACACAGCACAGACACAGATATATCATTTACAGGTGACATACAGGTATCAGGTAGCAAACCAGTATGATGTGCATATATACTGACAGGTAAGATGTACCTAGCTGTAAACCTGTGTGTTTACAATAGGAGTCCATTACAATGTGTTCTGTACATGTAAGTGTTTGAGCATGCACACTGTAGCCTTCAGTGGTTAGAATCAGAGTGCATCCCAAACAGCCCTGTGCTACAAAGTGTATGAGCATACCCACTGCCACCTTGTGTAATTTGAGTCAGTGTATCCAACACTCCCTTTGTTACTAAGTGTATAAGCATGCCCAGTATAACCTTGTGTAGTTGTAGTCACAGTGCATCCCAAATGGCCCTGTGCTACTAAATATATGAGCATGCCCACTGTAATCCTGTATAGTGATAGTAGTTGTCCATTCCGCAGATGGCCATACTCCAGTTCAGGTTCCTGTTGTGCTACAACTATACCTCTCAGGCCTACCTGCGGATGATGTGTCTTGTTTGTGCATATAGGTTGTAATGGACACCTACTTTAAACACACAGGTCTACAGCTATGTACTTTGTGACTGTCAGTCTCCCTGCTGTTGTCCTCAACTGTAGAAGAGCAGTCTGACTGCCTTGGAATGTGTAATCTCTGTGGCGTGTCTCATAGCTGCGTAGTACTGTAATAGTGATCTTTAGATAGGCAGGAGTTCTGATCCCACCACTCGCAACTGTGTGCTTGTGTTTGTATGTGTGACAGCAAATGCCTGAGTGTGTGTGTCAGCAAATGGCTGAGTGTGTGTGTGTGTTTGTCTCAGCAAATGCCTGAGTGTGTGTGTGTCAGCAAATGGTTGTGTGTGTGTATTTGTGTCTGCATCCTGTCATGGGAGCAGGTTTTGCTGCATTCCAAAGAGATACCTTCTTTTTCACTGGCCTTTATCCTTGTCAACTGCTAAACCTCTCTCTTCCCCCCTCCCCACTGCAAGTAATCGGTCTTGTGATGTCACCCAGCTCAGACGTGGAATCAGTAAGTGTAATTGTATGTGTTCTGTGGCACATACCCCAACTGCATACCACTGTACTAGTTACATTTACATAGGCAAGACATGCATGCACAATACTGGCAAGTGTGTGCGTGTTTGTTTGTGTGACTACCATGTACCCAGGCATACACATGTGTAATGTCTTTTAGCACACCATGGTAGCCATCTGTGGTGACCGGTGTCTACAAAGTATTACATAGTTAGGAATGGTAAAGAATACACAGTCAAGCACGACTACAGTTGGGTATGTTATTTTCCTGTGCCACTGTCGGGCAGTGACACAGAACTGTTCGCTGGGGTGTAGGTCCATACCCATCATTTCCCCACCCTAACTTCACAATCCCCAGGGTAGATTACATTAGCCATCATTCCCCACCCCAAACTCCACATACACAACAACCATCCCTTCTCTGGTGAACTGCTTATGATTTAAATGTTATAACACAAGAGATTCTTCTGTTTTGTGGACACATCAGTTCCTTTGGATCCCCTCTGTGTCAGAAAGGACATTCAGACGTGTATATGTGTGTATATATATATATATATATATATATATATATATATATATATATATATATCTGTGTGTGTGTGTGTGTGTGTGTGTGTGTGTGTGTGTGTGTGTACACATCCCGTAGGTGTATATATATATATATATATATATATATATATATATATATATATATATATATATATATATATATATATATATATATATATATATAGTTATGACAGTTGTACAGATGGAGACTTGTCTTTGTTGTTACACAGAGTACAGTACATTCAAGGGTACTGTATATATGTACACGAAGGGCCTGTTCCATTTGTTTTCAGTACTGTGGAATACCTGTAGTAGGATGTGCATTATAGACTCCATGCTATATGGGTACAACCCAGATGGCGTAGTGGTACATCCAGTGACCTCAGTGTGCATGGCCCAGGGTTCAAGACTTGCAAGCCTTGTTGATACTGTCAATTAGGACTGCATAAGACAGTTGTAAGCAGGTGTAAATGTGTTTTCATGACAGTAAGCAGTGGGTACACGCAGGTAACAGACATGTACAACCTGCAGTACACTTGGAATGCTCTTCTTTGGCAATCCTGCTGATGTCACCCACCCATGAATACACCTCTGGGACTGCTGTAACCCAGTAATCTCCATGACACGTGATTTAACTGCGTAATGCTGTAGTGTGTTAAACTAGTTTAGTAGGTGTTCTAATCCCAGACAGGTCAACTGTGTGTGTGTCTGCCTGCCTGCCTATGAAAGAAATGATGCTTTTAGAGTATGCACACTCTTTACAACCCACATGACCACCTTTGGCATTCCTGCTGATGTCACCCACCTAGAAATACACCTCTAGGACTGCTGTAACCTAGTATTCTCCGTAGTGCTTGCTGTAACTGAGTATTGCTGTAGTGTGATAAACTAGTTAGGTAGAGATTCCATTCCAAGAGAGGCCAACTGTGTGTGTCTTTGTCTGCCTCAGACAAGAACAATGCTTCTTAGAGTATGCACACTCTTTACAATTCACATGACCACCTTTGGCAATCCTGCTGATGTCACCCACCTAGGAATATACCTCTAGGACTGCTGTAACCCAGTATTCTCCGTAGCGTGTGCTGTAACTGCGTATTGCTGTAGTGTGATAAACTAGTTAGGTAGGGGTTCTATTCCAAGAGAAACCCACTGTGTGCATCTCTGCTGCCTGAGACAAGAACAATGCTTTTTAGAGTATGCACACTCTTTACAATTCACATGACCACCTTCGGCAATCCTGCTGAAGTCACCCACCTAGGAATAAACCTCTAGGACTGCTGTAACCCAGTATTCTCCATAGTGCATGTGTGTCTACCTGAAAAAGTAACAATGCCTTTTAGAGTATGCACACTCTTTACAATTTACATGACCACCTTTGGCAATCCTGCTTATGTCACCCATCTAGACATACACCTCTGGGACTGCTGTAACCAAGTAATCTCCGTAGCGCGTGATGTAACTGTGAAATGCTGTAGTGTGATACAGTAGTTAGGTAGGGGTTTTATTCCAGGACATGGCAAGTGTATGTGTGTGTTTGACTGTCAGAGCCTGTGTGGAGGTGGCTGAGTGTCTAACCACTGGACATGTTGGGGAGTGGATTTTGTAGTTTTCCTATATGGTGTCCATCTTCTGTGTCACAATGTCCACCTCACGAGACGTGCAAATGTCAGTCAGCCAAGGGACTGTGTTGGCAAGCCATACCCCTACATCTGGCAAAAGGCCTGGGAACAGAGTATGCAACCCTACTATTACCCGGAATATGTCCTGAACCCATGTGTCATACACAAACACACTTGCCTAGAATATCCTGCTATGTTGCTAGTACCCTGCACATTGATGACAGATAGTAGGCATGGTGTGATTGCAGTGGGCTGCAGTGGGCATGGCACCCTGTACATCAGTAGAATAGTCACATAATTGCGGACAATGTGCCTTCACTATGTTCCCCACTGGATGCCTGTAACATATGTGGTGCCATCAAATGTGATCCACAGAGGCCATACAATGCTTTACACATGTGCCCTGTATGGACCGATGTCACTGACACCAGGGAATACCTGTATCATGCTATCAATGCAGGGTAAACCTGCTGCCTATAAGCAGGTTCTGCCACACCAGGCCAGTACTGGCATATCAGAGAATAACAGTCTGTGTACACAACATGTGCCAGCCACACCAGGTACACCTGCACATGTCACTTTACATTTTTGTGGGACATGCACATCCCATGCAATGTCCATGTGAAGGACTATCAAACACAGACATGGCATGCAATGCAAAGCTATGGCCATACACAATGGTAACCAGGATGTCAGGACAGTTCATACAATACCCATCTGTGTGGGACATTGCAGACACTACACCTTTGTTCCACACTGCACACCATTGTCGGGTGGTGTGATGCCAAGGATTACCCCTCACCCAGCCTTGTACAGCCATCTTGCACAACCAGCCACTACACACCCATGAAGCAATGCACACATGCATGTCAGTACTGGCACCTTGTGTCTGCGTGTGGGGTATGATGCTCCCAACCACAGTCACTCCAAGTATAACTCCCATTGGCATACCAACAGATGCCAAACATGTTCACATGCCCTAGCCCATAGAACCTCCGGATATCCCCTGTGGTGCATGTAGTACCTGTGCATTACGCAGTGTGGCAAACTAAGTAGTTTGGGAGTGTATTTGTGGGCCTGGCAAAGAGTGTCAATGTGAGTCCATTAAAGAGTGTAGTTGTGTCGACAATGATATCCGTTCATGTGGACATCCATGTGTGCTACACCTAATGTATGTCTACACTATCTCTGTTGCAGATGTCGCTCACCAACAAACATATATGTTCTTGCAGCACACCAACATGTCAGCTTTGTGGCACATGGAGTAACTGCATGCACTTGTAATAATAATGACTAGTCAGTCAGGAGTTTGAACCCCTGTACTGGTAGGTGTGTGACAGATGATGCTTAGGTATTAATCTCCAAGCCCTTCTCTGATGCACTTTGCCTCTGTCTGTTCCTCCCACACACTCTCTGGTGGATGTGGAGTTGTACACCTGCTCAGCAGCAGCTTGTGTATTGTAAGTGATGGTCATGATCAGGTGATGGTCTCTGCACCTATTGCAGTCCTCCTCTAGCTGATTGCATGTGGAACAGCTGTGATGATGTTCCCATAACCATTCGCATGAAATACACAGTACAATATCTAGGAACATCATGTTGGTGTTTGCCCATGACAGTCGCTGTGAGTGGAATCTGGATCTGGTGTTTGGTAAACAGCATCACAGATGATATTTGGATGTTCCTCAAACAACATACACAGTGGGAAATAGCCTAAAGACAGGGGGGTGATGTGCCAGACATGACTACGTCATGTAAGTGTAGCTATGCATCATTGAGACTATGCCTGTTTAACTAGTTGTGTGTGGTAATGGCTATTCTGCAAGTTTTAAAACTGACAAGACAGTGCTCTGTTTGTGAGGGACCCCCATCTGTAGGGCCATCTGTGGACTGGTCAGTGTGTGGAACCATTTGTTTCCTCTGTTACTCACTGAACACACATCTGTGATCAGCAGGAGCATAGTGTGAGGACTGCAGCCAGTACATGGTGATAGTGATGAGTTACTGCCATCGCATCCCTGACTGGACATATGTCACATGAAACAGTGGTATGACTGACACTGTCTGGGGTTCTCAGTGACATGCCAATAATGGGTCACTGTTCATAGCTGCAGTCACAAGTTTTCTACACTTTGTATAGATGTCATGCAGTATATATGCATGTGCTGTGCTCCCGCTGCAAATGTATAGCATCTGCTGTGTTGGGTTGATGGTCATATCTATGCATGCTGCTGTAAGTAATCCTGAATGCTGTTGACTATTACTAAGCCATATCTGTGTTTAAACTGCAACACCATAGGCTGTATGGGTTTGGAGGTCCTGGCAGAACCTCCTGTCCCACTTCAGCTGGCAATGGCACTGGGCACCAGCACATCTGGGGCCCAGACTTGGACCATCACCTATGTTGGCTCTGCACCACCTTCTGGTGGTACCACCACTGAGGATGGGGCTTGTCCCCCCTGGGAGCAGGTCCACACAGGAACATGTCTGCTGTTGTACAGTCCTGGACATGGTCTGTAGGGGATTAAATAAGGGGTTTTGAGGCCAGATACACCAGCTCAAGGGCAGAGTGTCACATTTACAGGGTGAGGCTGCCCCTCCTAGACAGCCCCCAGCACTGCCACCTTTGCAGCTGTTTTGGTGCAGTGGTGGCTGCCCATGGCTGGGGACCTCCGTCCCACTGTTTCCATCTGGGGGCTCATGGGCTTGTGAATGCCGAACACCCCTTCTGGTCCGAGATGTATCCTCCCAAATGTGTCATATACCGACCCTTTATGCTGTCTAGTCTGTCATCCTACCCTACCTATCCTCCACGAGCATACCTACTCTCCTTCCCCCACATTTCACTCTCACTCTATGGAAACAAAAGGCCAGTTGGTTCCTAGAACAACATTTTCCCCATACATAGCTGTCCATTTCACATACATGTTCACTGGACACATGTAACCCCTTTAATATGCATCACAACATACTCCAGTTGTCCTCACCCCTGTCTCTCTGGCGCACGATCCTAGTATGCACATGACTCCTAAATGTTCCAGGTACACGTGATGTGGATGACCCCACTGTACACACAACACTACTGGTCCCTCTATGGTTACCCCATTTACCTTTATCATGATGATGATGTCGCACACAGCACCTTGCAAGAGTACTGTTCTCACATAATGATTGGACAGGAACTGTTGTGTTAATGTAAATAACATGCACAGAGTGATGTATCTGGCCAATGTACAAATGTTTGCCTGTATGAATGGCACATGTCTGTCTGAGGGAGTCCTATATTACATAGGACAACACCACTACATAATACAGGCATTGCTGGTGTTTCCCTTTTCATTCCTTTGTAATGCTTTGTTGTTACATGGGATGTTCCTGATATATCTATATATATGTATGTATCTATATGCTGGTCATAAACACTCACACATACATCTACATGATGGAATACATTTCCTATACTGTTGAATGACTGCACTGGATGATATGTTTGTGATAAGGTCCAATGTCTGTATATCTACCATGGCTTACTGGTAAATCACAATAGCTGTGTATGCAGGGTCTTGGTTTCGAGCCTTGCAGAAGCCGTTTATTTTGTTGCT
>NC_056751.1:23702487-23709987 GCF_019279795.1 Protopterus annectens | reverse complement strand
GGCAGCACTCTGCTGGGATAGATATTTGCCCTTTTGGTGGAGGGGGAGAAGTTTGCGCTGAACCTGTCAGCTAGGATGTTGGCAATGTCTGTGGGTTCGGTGTATTTTTTGTCATTATGGACTAATTCTGAGCATATCTGGGAATTCCCACCCAGGTTCCTAACATAACTAAAGAAAGCCTTGTGATTATCCTTAGTGTCCTGTGCAATTTTTCTCTCGAAGCTGGCCTTAGACGATTTTATGAGTGCCCATAGTTTTTTGCTAATACTGATCAGAGATGCCTTCCCTTTTTGGGATTTTGCTCTATCATGTAGTAGCTTCCTCCTTCTATTGTATAGTTTGTTCATGGCTGGGGTCCACCAGACAGGACGTCTGTCTTTGGAGGATTGGGTCTTGGTTTTATTTGGGATTGCATGATCCATGCATTCCTGAAGGTGTTCATAGAATGCGTTTATAAAGGATTCTGCGGTCTGGGCCGTATTTTCCACAGGCCCGGGGTCTTTGAAGGATTCCACCTCAGTTTTGAGGAGTGTGAAATTTGCTTTAGAGAAGTTTTTCACTGTGGTTTTATGGGCAGGGGGTAGGGTCGGGATGTGAATATCCAGTGAGATTAGTTTATGGTCTGATCTTACCAGTGAGGGATACACTTCTGGTCTGGAGCATAGAGTCCCCATGTTGGTGATGATCAGGTCCAGTATGTTTTCCCCTCTTGTGGGAGTGGTAACAAGTTGTTCCATAGCATTTGAGTTTATAAATTCTAGGAACCTTTGGGCTAGGGTGTTGGAGCTAGAGTAATGCTCCCAGTCTATGTTTGGGTAGTTGAAGTCGCCCAATATAATGGTGTTTGGAGAGACCTTCATATTTTCCAGTGTTCTCAGGAAGGCCGAGTGGGGTTCCTGGGTTTGGGAGGGTGGTCTGTAGCAGGCTTTAAACTGGAAGGCAGTTTTACCCACTGTTAGTTGCACATGGATAGTCTCTGATGCTTCGTGCTGTGCCACCAACTTGGAGGTGTGGATATCTTTAACGACTATTGATACTCCCCCTCGTTTTGTGGTTCAGTCCAAGTTTTGGGGCCGAAAAGCATGGTATGAGGTATAATCTGGCAGTACTGGGGTGCTCTCAGGAGCCTTGGACCAGGTTTCTGTTACTGCACAGATATCGATATTTTCCATGCTAAGGAGAGTTTCGAGTGCATGCATCTTGAGGTTTAGACTTCTGGCGTTGAGTAGCATTACTCTTAGTTTCTTATCCCTTGTGATACCTATGGAGGTGGGTTTGTCTTTTGAGCCTTGCCTAAAAAAGGCACTATGGAAATAGCAAGAGCCTTTGCCAATATCTGAAAGCCCTGGGGTGACAGGTGCAAGCCATCCCTAGCGAAGCATTGTGGCTTGTCGAGCATGTCATCCCAAGCTGACAGGCATTGGATCCCCTTTAAATGACACCAATACTTAAGCCAATTGTTGAAATTGATCATCTTGTCTTCATATTGTGGCATCATTCTTGGTGAGGGTAAGATGCTACTCAAGGTCAGGGTCATACCGGCCTGGGCTACATGCTCAGAGAGCTCCTCTATGTCTTTTTTCATGTAGTCCAGAGAGGTACGTCTCAGGTCATTCACACCAGCATGGACAATGACTGAGTCATATTTGCACTTGCCTTGGAGTGACCTGAGTGCTTGTGTTATGTGGCGGATCCTAGCGCCCGACAGGCAGCTCACCGTGACCTTCTCCTTGTTCAGCCTGGTGAGCAGGACGTCAGTGTGCCTGACGACAGAGTCACCTATTACAAGTGTATCAGGTGTGTTGTTTAGCCTTAATGGCTGTGACTGTTCGGCACACTGGCTTTGTGAGCTATGTGTTGCACATGTTTTGTTTTGGGGTAGCGGTTGCTTGGGTGTCTGCTTTGGAGGTCTCTGCTGCTTAGGCAGATTTTTATTTAGAGCCTCCGAGTATGTTTTTGTGTGTTTATGTGTTTGGTTTGCTGTCGTGGTAGGTCTATGTGAGACTGGAATTGTAGTGAGTGTGGTTTCCTTCTCCTCCTGACTGTTACACCAGTACTGAGTTGAGAGAGCTTAGCCTCCAGTTTGGCTATATGGTTGCATCTCTCACATGTGTTGGAATTTGTTGGGAGGAGGAGAGGGTTGTCTGTGTACATGAGGCAGTTAGTTGTAACATTGCCTCAAGATTCCCAGATTCACCAGCTGGACCGGAGAGGAGATTGACAACTGACCTTTGGACATGCTAGAATAGTATTGGGAATTCCTTTATAATTGAAAAAAAGGGCCAATGGGGAACAAGGTACTCAAGGGAAGTTTGTGAGGGTGTAGTGCTTTTAATTTTTTAGTGCTGACTTAGTAAGTGCCAGGTAACTTAAATGCAATGTGTTACAGGTAACTTAAATGCAAAAACAACAAACAGTAACTTTCTTTCAAGTGAAACAAGGAAATAAGTACAGTAAGCAATGCAGATATCACTAGGGATCCACAGAAGCACTGAAAAGCCACGTTTTAGGTGGAATTAGCATTTCAGGGAAATAACAAGCAAACACACAACAAGCATACAAACAAAGCTAGATTCAGCAGGCCTGGATCTAGTCTATGCTACAGCAAACAAGGTGTACCAATTTCAGTAAGAAACAGTTCAAATATGCAGGCACTATAAGCCTTTAACCAGAAATTCCCAGCTCAGAAGGCAGAGTCCAGCCTCTCCTCCCACAAGAGTGCAGACCACGAACCTTCTTAATGTAAAATAACTGGCCTGAAGCCCAAGTGCTTAAAACAGAACTAATACACTTTTAGAATAACAGACACTGAGACCTCAGTCAGCAATTCCCAACTTAGAAGGATGTAAGCTACCTGTCCTGCCACCACAGTGCAGCCCACAAACCTTCCTAATGTAAAACAACTGGTCTGAAGCCCAAGTGCTTAAACTAAAAGGCTTAGAATGAGTTACACCAAGAAGTAATAAATTCAATTGAGTACTTTTAAGATGACGCAAAAGCAAAAATAAAGTAGGAAGAAACACAAATACAGTAAAAACAGATCAAATTTTTTTTTTTTTTTGTAAGTGGAAAGAGAGAAAGGAGTAGCAGAAACTAAGCTGATTGGCCTTCTCAAATGTTCTCCCTGTACTGGGTAGAATGAGGTAATGACACTAGACTGGGAGGAGGGTCCCAGATCAAATTTACACTAGGGGCGGGAAACTGCAAAGCCACCAACTATAAAAACACTATACCAACAGGGAGGGAGGGTGGCAAACAAACTGCAGAAATGTTTCTCACAGCTGAAAAGCAGCAGTGAGCCTTTAAATAAAAGTTTTAAACAGCTAAAGGAGCCTCTAGAAAAAAGAGTTTAACTGCAACAAGTTATCAGAAACAAACAACCCAACAGATGCTTAATAAAAGTGGACAATTTCCAGTTAATACCTCACACACAGTGAAACTAGCTAGAAAAATACACAGTACATCAACATACCTGCCCTTGCTTGTGTATTGATCGGATGGCCAAATAGTCTATCAATTTTTGGGTAGTCCCACTAGGGACTACCCTCTGTGTGTAAAGTAGACTTAGCAGATCAACAATGTTACTCCCACTGGTAATATACTGCCTGTGGTGTGAGCAGCAGTGCTTTGCTCACTCCTGCCCAGCTTGATATGACATATGCTGACAGCGCTATATAATACTGGGGTTGCTGTTGATTCCCTATATATATATATATATATATATATATATATGTATATATATATATATATATATATATATATATATATATATATATATATATATATATATATATATATATATATATATATATATGTGTGTGTGTATATAAATATATATATATATATATATATATATATATATATATATATATATATATATATATATATAATATATCCGTACATACTTATAACCATTTCCTATGCTGGGCACTGCTTAGACCCACACAAGCACACTCAGACTTGCTTACTGGTACTCATATATGTTTATTGCTGCTTACTTGTGCTTACACCTGCTTAATAGTGCCTTATTCATTATGACAGTGCCACTTTGATTGAATGACATTTAGTTAAATATCTCATGCGATACTCTTATGTCAGTTTTACAGCAAAACGACAATCATTTCACATGGAAAATATGTGCTATTGTTAGGCTCGAACCGTGAATGCCTGATCATTAGGCGGATGCTCTAAACACTACACTATTGACGTTTACGTTGATTCTGCATGTTTTTCTCTATTTGAATGAATTTGATGTGTAAGCTACGCTCGGCGGAGGGCAGCGACATGCAAACATGCTGCACTTTGCTTACACCTTCGATATTGCAGCAATTCAAATGTATAATAGGGACACGGGGAATCTAATTGTGAAAGTTCTAGGGACTGGGCTCAACATTCCACTACGTGCTTGTGTGTTTACTACTTCGATTTTATTTCACTGTTCGTGGACACTCTTGTATGCTTAGCATACATTTTGATATCCATGGACACTGAATTACTGACTTGCTATTAGAGGCGGGCTCTACTAGTAGGCATAATAGGTTGTGCAACTGTTGGGGCATGTTTACGCCTCCGTAGAGCACTTGTACATGCCCCCTGCACTCGCACATGTTTCCTGTGCACGTCGAGGGTGCGGCGGCATGCCCTCATACATATTCATATGGCGTTGCTGCACCATCTGTAGTGAGGACGCTCGGCGCAAGGCTAAACCTGTCCTTGCGCTGAGCATCTTGAATCCTGGGGACTGTGTGTGACCGTGTATTGCTTAAATTGCTAATATGCCATGGATAAAGCACATCACAGTATCACAATAAGCTTATTGGAAGAATAGAACTGCATCCCTAATAACTGCTTATGCATTACAATTTTACATCAATTTCTTCCAAATAAGTTATATATGTAGGAAAGGTGAACGAAGGATGCAATTATTTTCCAGAAAATATGTAAAAGCTGTACAAATCCTCTAATTGCTGTTTTCAGTAAATCACTCAGCACTTAAAATGTATAAAGCTTTATCATTTTTAATTTATAAAATGTAAAAACTGATTTCAGTCTTATAAAATACCTCAAATTTTTCTAAGCCTTCTTATAGAACTGAGTATCTGTGCAAGTGGAATGCTTAGATTTGAACTCTAAATCAAGTAGCAAATAAAAAAAAACTTGATATCTGGAATGGGGGAGTTTTCTGAAGAATTATGTTAACTATAGTTTCCCAGTATTTCCTCATTCTTTGAAATACTCTTTTGGATATTTTGCAAGTACTGAAACTCTTCTAAATTTAGAATGCAATCGTTGACGGTACAGTTAGTCATTACTTTGCTTTGGAAGAATACATTGGACATTTTGGACTGAGACTATATGCCTTTGCTTCATTGTTTGTGAGTCTTCTAAACTGCTAGAATAATGTTAAAGGTCAAAGGTAGACGCAGTAAGTCTTAAGTTAGTGGAGTAGCGGAATCAGATAACCAATACCTACTGCTTCCCAGACTGACTTTTGTTAGCCCATTCCTTTTATATTGCCCTGTTCTGTGCAATTATGTATTATGTATATTTCATTTCCAATTTGCATTGCCTAAGTGTAATTATTTTAAGTAAAAAATGTTATTATTCAGCTTTAATAGCTTGTGATTGGTGGTTTATTTATTATTATTATTTATTATAAGACAACTGCTGATACACTGCCATAAAGACAGGAAGGTGGTGTTGACAATAAAAGGGAACGTTATACCCCTCCTTTAAAGTAGAGAGTGTGCATGTTTGTGTGTGTGTGTGTGTGTGTGTGTGTGTGTGTGTGTGTGTGTGTGTGTGTGTGTGTGTGTGTGTGTGTGTGTGTGTGTGTGTGTGTGTGTGTGTGTGTGTGTGTGTGTGTGTGTGTGTGTGTGTGTGAGGGGATGTTTATGCAAAATTATCTCATTCACGTTTCAGTTCATGTTGGTAGAATAGCAATCAAAGTCACTTGGGTGACAGCAGGGGTGAAATCCTTGAAAACTAGAGGTTATAACTCTACTCTGCAACTGTTTAATGTAAAGTTTATTTGGATGTGGAAGGTGCTGATCATAACCTGAGTCAACAGTGCATATTTGTTGCATGCTCTGATGGCCAAATGCCCATTGCAAAGCCCATTGCATATTAATCAATGACAATGATGTAGATCACAAGACCTTCCCAGTGACCACAGCATAAGCACTGGTGGCATTAGCTGAGATTTTGAGTCCATCTTTGAGAAAATATATGCATGCACATGCACAGACACCAGAACATATATATATATATATATATATATATATATATATATATATATATATATATATATATATGTATGGTTGTCAGATGTCCTGTCAAAATGACAGAATGACAACACCATTTGGTCAACAAAAACAGGTGTGCAAGATTGACAGGGGAATATGATAGGTAGGGGAATATTTTCTTTCCCTGAGAATTGTGTGATCTCAGAGTTAGCATATATAATTAACAGAGGGTGTGGGAGTGCAGGGGGCTTGCTTCTTCTTCTTCTTCTTCTTCTTCTTTCAGCTGCTCCTATTAGGGGACGCTACAGTGGATCATCTGTTTTCATTTCTTCCTGTCCTCTGCATCTTGCTCTGTCACACCAACCACTTGCATGTCCTCTCTCACCACATCCATAAACCTTATCTTAGGCCTTCTTCTTTTCCTTTTACCTGGCAGCTTCATCCTTAGCATCTTTTTCCCAATATACTCTGCATCCCTCCTCAGCACATGTCCAAACCAACGTAATCTTGCCTCTCTGGCTTTGTCTTCAAACCTTCCAACCTGGGCTGACCCTCTAATATACTTATTCATAATCCTGTCCACCCTTGTCACACCCAATGCAAATCTACATCTTTAACTCTGCCACATCCAGCTCTAACTCCTGCCTTTTTGTCAATGCCACTGTCTCCAACCCATATAACATAGCTGGTTTCACTATCCTCTTGTAGACCTTCCCTTTCACTCTTATTGGTACTCATCTGTCACAAATCACTCCTGACACTCTTCTCCACCCAATCCATCCTGCCTGTACTCTCTTCTTCATCTCTCTTCCACACTCACCATTACTCTGAACTATTGATCCTAAGTATTTAAACTCATCCACCTTCACCACCTCTACTCCTTGCATCCTCACCATTCCTCTATCCTCACTTTCATTCACACATATATTCTGTCTTAGTCTTGCTGACCTTCATTTCTCTTCTCTCTAGAGCATATCTCCATCTCTCCAGGTTCTCTTCCAACTGTTCCCTACTCTCACTACAGATCACAATGTTATCTGCAAACATCATAGTCCACAGGAACTCCTGTCTGATCTTGTCTGTCAACCTGTCCATCACCATTGCAAATAAGAAAGGGCTCAGAGCTGATCCTTGATGTAATCCCACCTCCACCTTAAACACATCCGTCACTCCCACCACAGACCTCACCGCTGTCACATTACCCTCGTACATATCCTGTACCACTCTTACATACTTCTCTGACACTCCCAACTTC